>NC_133526.1:159857464-160162839 GCF_048544455.1 Silene latifolia
GCTATACTCACTTATACACAAACACTCATAAAACATTTCTCTCTCAAAAACTAACTTGGGTGATTTGGTTGAACTTATTCTTGGATTTGTTCTTGCCTTGCTCTATCTAATCAATCTCCGACTTAAGGTAATACAATTAATCAACTTTCTTTGCTTTTAATCAAATCAATGGAATACTTGCCCCAAAATCTGAAATTTTACTCTTGTAATTCAAGGAGTTGTACTTCTATGGTGATATTTTGGTAGTAATTACTCTTAATCATCAATTAATTCATGCAAAAGATAAGTTTTATGCTCCAAATCACCGATTTTATGTCGAAAGTTTTTTTAGGGTTTGCTTCCAAGTTTCGATTTTATCAATTAAATTGCTTCTAGGATATTCTTAAGAGGGTAATTTTTGCAGCATGCCGAAACCGAAAGCATCTGCCAACAAGCGGACTCGCGCTAATGCCGCCATGGAGTTTGGCCAACCGAGCCAAGAACCTCTTGTTGCTCCGATAGACGAATATCCATCGGTAATCTTTTCTGATTTTAAGCAGCGGGTTGATTTTGTGCCCTTGATGAGTCGGACTATGAGACCAACTCGTTGTGTGGATCCCGATATTTTGACGACCTTGGGGGTGGAGTCGGATATCTCACACATATTTGAGATATTGGGAATAGAGCGGCTGTATCATCTTCGAAAGAAGTCTTACCCGTTTCTTACCTTGGAGTTTTTGAGTTCTTTTGTCTATGAGGTAGATGAGAAAACCGTTACCTTTCGCCTTATGAACACTGACCATAAGCTGACTCTCGATCAGTTTAATGACCACCTTGGGTTAGAGGCTAAGGATGAGGGATACTTGAGTGATGTTGCGACCAACAGTGAGGCACCCCACTATCTACCCTATATTACCGGTAGACCTGTCCCAAGCTCGAGTGCCATGTTGATTAACGATGTCCAACATGTGTCTCTCCGCATGTTTTTGAGAATGATGACCTGTTTACTATTTGGTAGGGATGATGTGAGTAAGTTGAACACTCATGAGGTGATGCTCCTAGTGTCCTATCTCAACCCTCGTTGGGCAAAGCGCTTTTACTACAGTGCTCCCAGAGTTGTGTGCTCTAGCTTGGCTCTTATGGCACGGTCCAAGAACAGTTACCTTACTTATGGGGCTATAGTGACCCGCTTGGCTCAGAGACTGACTGATTTTGAGGCCCCACCAGCGTCGGGAACTGGGTTGTATGAGATTGCCCCTACTATGGATGAGAGATATTGGTGCCACATTAAGTGGCTTAGGAGGTTAGATGACGGGTCCTTGGCTTGGAGGGTGAAGGGGACTAAGTGGATGGCACTCCCCGATCCTGAGAACCTACCGGTGGTGAACCACCTATAGGAGTATGACCCGGGGAGTGGAGAACTTAGACCAGAGCCTCAGTTTTACCTGATCGATCCCACCATCCTCATAGACTTGCCTGAGCCGATCACTACCTCGGAGAAACAAGCGACCGTTCCCCTACCTCGCGAGCACCGTAGAGGGAGAGTGACTAGAGAGGTCGAGGCCGAGACTGAGCCTTCCTATACCACACCTAGCTTATATCCATCGTAGTACTCGCCCTACCCCACCGTCCACGACCCTAGGATGCAGGTCAGTGAGATGACCAAGCAGATCTCTACTAACTTTGTGTTACGAAACATGCATGAGATGGCTTACAAACAGGGTATAGGGGAAGGAGTTGGCACAACCGGTATGGTGGAGAGGGCCCGGGAATGACACCGGGGTGTTCCATAGTTACGGAGTGGACCCCAACTCTTGGAGAGTACTGACGGAGACCGAGTATGGCTGCCTCGCAGGACCGTGGGGAGCCAACTACGGCAGCCAGTTGGATGCGGCGAGGAGATGGAACAGTGGTGGAGGCTACTCATCTGGAGCTCATTAGGGCGCGGGGACATCCGACACGGGTGGTGGAGAGGATAAGGATGAGGATGCGGGCATCTAAGCTCCTTTATTTTATGGACTTGTAGTTGCATATTTGTTAGACTTTTATCGTACTTTTCTTTTATTTGTTTGGATAATTATAATCGGCCATAAAGCCAACAACCATTTTATTTTGTTCATACTTTGAAGGTCCTTGAGACCGGGATAGTTGTTTGGGTAGTGGACATGAAACGTATTTTACAGGTACACCTTTTTCCATGTTATGAGAAGTGGAGTGTGAAATGTCACATTGTGGTCTACAAAATTCAGCCGAGCAAGCCGATACTCAGCCGAGTCTCGCGTACTCGATCGAGTACTCCTCGATACTCGACCGAGTATCTGGACGTTGCAATCATGGTTGTTTAAGCTTGTTGTACAATAAACTTTTTTATTTGTTTTATTATATATGTATCCTTGGGTGTCCTAGTATCGGTATGAGTCTCGGATGGAATGCATATGGTCTATATGTTGACGGTACGTTGGGTTGGTTTGAATTGAGACGGTAACGATATATGAGTTGGTATAGATGGTGGCATGACAATCTTATCGTACTGGCTAAAGATGTGTGTAGTACACCTCTCTTTGTTAATGTTTCATGTTACTTTAAATTCTAAATAACATGAATATGGTTCTTGTCTTACTTATGTCCCATGCGTGTCTTAATTGTTAAGCAAAGTGATATATGTTCCATGATTGTTGTACTTACGTATATGTAAGTCTCGTTTTCTGGTTAGAGTGAACTTTGTGGACGAAGTTCCTTTTTAGAGGGGTAGATAACATCGCGGCAAAAGGTATGGCAAAGTCAGCAAAAAAATTTCTTTATATTTTACTTTTGAATCTTTAATTCGTCACTTCATAACTTAATTAATTTACGATATCAACTTTGTTCCTAAATAGTTTGACAATTGCATATAGTGATAGTATAGTGACTTCGTGGTTGACAAATCATATCGCGTAATGATAATAACAAAGTCTGGTATGCGTCATATATATTAGGTGAGTCTTTGAGTTGCCTTGTCATGTTGGGTTGGAAAGTGTGGGACGAACTTCGGGGGCGAAATTCCTTTTTAAGGGAGGAAGACGGTAATACCGCCCTGCTTTGTAAGTCCGTACTCGACCGAGTACCTTGTCAGTCCACGTGTTATTATAAAACGTGGAATCGTAAACCCAATTATTTTTTCGACGGTTCTTTTCTCTTTCTAACCCTAATATCTCTCTCTCCTAACCTTCTCTTATCACCTTATTCTTCTCACATGACCTTGACACTAAACCAAGAAGGGAGATGGTTTACGCATGAAGTCATCGAGTCGCGTTGTCGCCGTTGTCGGCATCGGTCTGCATCTCAAGGTGACTTTGTGTTTGGTTGTTATCTTTCAGTAGATCTTGAATAGTCTAGTAATAGGATATGGTCGCTACTTGTAGGATTCATCATGGAGTCCTGCTTGGCTTGTTTGTTGGACGCACTTTCATGGAATAGCGTAAAGGTAGGGTTTCCCTACCCAATTGCCTATTTAATTGATTTAAGATTGATTATTGGGGTATTGGCATGATTAGTATTGTTGTTGGCATTGTCTTTCTTGGTTGTTGGAATTGTTGTTGTTTGTCTATGTTTGCGAGGTGCGTCCTCGGCTGAGTGGAGTCATTTTCGGGAATGGCTTCTTGATTCGCCCCTTGTGGTTCCCGTCACAAAGGGGAATGTGCACATTAATGGACATGGGTTATGGCTCGTTGCAATGAGCGGGGCTTAGGTGGGCAAGGCTGTGGTCCCACACTAGCGGTGAGGATTATCTGTTGCGATGGGTAATCTGGCAGAGCTACACACTCTGGTGTGTAGTCGGTTAATGGAAACGGATGGAGTTGGGAGAGTGGTTATACAGTTGGTTTGAATTATGTTAGCTGTGTTTATACCTTACTTATCTTAAATACTCAGTTAACTGACCCCGTGTTGTGTTTTGAAAATTGTGGTGATCCATTCGGGGATGGTGAGCAAGTTGTTTAGCAGGTGTTGTTTGTCATGATGCTTGCGGGACATGGAAGGGATCGAGTCATCACGCTATCGAACTAGATGTCGCTGTCACTCATGTGTAGTAGTTCTTCCAGTTGTATATGTTGTAATCTTTCTCACGTTGGTTTATGTTGTAAAGGATAGAGTTAATTAATAAATGTTCTGTTATTGTTTATTTGATCTAATTACCTCGGGCAACCGAGATGGTAGCACCTTTATATGCCGGGGTGGTCCTTGGTAAGGCAATTTGGTATGTAGGGGTATTACAAAGTGGTATCAGAGCGAAGATTTTGGAACCTGAACCAATTGAATATAGGGTGTCAAGTTAAAATGAACCTGGTGTATATGTGTTGGGAGCCCTCTTATGTCGGTTTTGGGTGAGAAGGCGACCTCTTCACAGAATCCCGGCCCCATCATGCTTAAGCCAGCCACAATGAGGGGGTAAACATATAAGGGTATATCTATGCAAGTGTGTGTAGGTGTGTGTGTGTGTGTGTGTGCGCGCGCGCGCGCGTGTGTGCGTGTGTGTGTGGGGGGGGGGGGGGGTTGAATTTGTGTTTCCCTGAGTGCGTATCAATGGTTGAAATAGATGGACTGCAAGTATAAGAATGACGTGTGTATGCATGTATGGATGAGCCGAGTAGTGGGTCTAAAATTTTATGACTAGTGGTACATGACGGATGAGGTGATGAAAGACGGTAATGTTATAGCATGAAAAAAACGACAAGGAGTGTGAATGGTTGGGTCAATGGTGTGTGCTTAGATGGAGTATATGCTTGTAGAGTTAGTGTGTATGTATGCTCGGAGATGGAGTAAATAGTGTATGCTTATGTCCTATCGGTAATATAATCAAGTTGAGTGCGATATATGTGCTTGTGACATGAATCGTTCTGCTAAAAGGTTTAAGTGAAGTATAACATGTGTTGTGTAAGTGAATTTTTATGAGTACATAACTGGAAGTTGCCTGGTGTATGTTATAGGCAAGGTCTGAGCGTGTCGAGCTCCGATTAAGTGGGACTCCGAACAATGTTTACTATTTTACAGGGAAATACTCTTAGAATCTTCAAATTCCGTCACTGTTCAGGTGAACTCCGTCGAGTAAAGAAGATACTCGACCGAGTAAGCCCAATTCGGCCGAGTACTCAGAATGACAATTTAAGCCAGCTACTGATCTCTGAGTACACGACCGAGCAGACCAAATACTCGACCGAGTAGAGACTACTCGGCCGAGTAGTTTCATAACTCGGTCGAGTACCCCAAATTCGCGGTACAACTCGTGCTTTTTCCGGAAACCCTTCAATTCTTTTTAACTCCAATTTCCGCCTGCTATACTCACTTATACACAAACACTCATAAAACATTTCTCTCTCAAAAACTAACTTGGGTGATTTGGTTGAACTCATTCTTGGATTTGTTCTTGCCTTGCTCTATCTAATCAATCTCCGACTTAAGGTAATACAATTAGTCAACTTTCTTTGCTTTTAATCAAATCAATGGAATACTTGCCCCAAAATCTGAAATTTTACTCTTGTAATTCAAGGAGTTGTACTTCTATGGTGATATTTTGGTAGTAATTACTCTTAATCATCAATTAATTCATGCAAAAGATAAGTTTTATGCTCAAAATCACCGATTTTATGTCGAAAGTTTTTTTAGGGTTTGCTTCCAAGTTTCGATTTTATCAATTAAATTGCTTCTAGGATATTCTTAAGAGGGTAATTTTTGCAGCATGCCGAAACCGAAAGCATCTGCCAACAAGCGGACTCGCGCTAATGCCGCCATGGAGTTTGGCCAACCGAGCCAAGAACCTCTTGTTGCTCCGATAGACGAATATCCATCGGTAATCTTTTCTGATTTTAAGCAGCGGGTTGCTTTTGTGCCCTTGATGAGTCGGACCATGAGACCAACTCGTTGTGTGGATCCCGATATTTTGACGACCTTGGGGGTGGAGTCGGATATCTCACACATATTTGAGATATTGGGAATAGAGGGGTTGTATCATCTTCGAAAGAAGTCTTACCCGTTTCTTACCTTGGAGTTTTTGAGTTCTTTTGTCTATGAGGTAGATGAGAAAACCGTTACCTTTCGCCTTATGAACACTGACCATAAGCTGACTCTCGAGCAGTTTGCTGACCACCTTGGGTTAGAGTCTAAGGATGAGGGATACTTGAGTGATGTTGCGACCAACAGTGAGGCACCCCACTATCTACCCTATATTACCGGTAGACCTTTCCCAAGCTCGAGTGCCATGTTGATTAACGATGTCCAACATGTGTCTCGCCGCATGTTTTTGAGAATGATGACCTGTTTACTATTTGGTAGGGATGATGTGAGTAAGTTGAACACTCATGAGGTGATGCTCCTAGTGTCCTATCTCAACCCTCGTTGGGCAAAGCGCTTTTACTACAGTGCTCCCGGGGTTGTGTGCTCTAGCTTGGCTCTTATGGCACGGTCCAAGAACAGTTACCTTACTTATGGGGCTATAGTGACCCGCTTGGCTCAGAGACTGACTGATTTTGAGGCCCCACCAGCATCGGGAACTGGGTTGTATGAGATTGCCCCTACTATGGATGAGAGATATTGGTGCCACATTAAGTGGCTTAGGAGGTTAGATGACGGGTCCTTGGCTTGGAGGGTGAAGGGGACTAAGTGGATGGTACTCCCCGATCCTGAGAACCTACCGGTGGTGAACCACCTATAGGAGTATGACCCGGGGAGTGGAGAACTTAGACCAGAGCCTCAGTTTTACCTGATCGATCCCACCATCCTCATAGACTTGCCTGAGCCGATCACTACCTCGGAGAAACAAGCGACCGTTCCCCCACCTCGCGAGCACCGTAGAGGGAGAGTGACTAGAGAGGTCGAGGCCGAGACTGAGCCTTCCTATACCACACCTAGCTTATATCCATTGCAGTACTCGCCCTACCCCACCATCCACGACCTTAGGATGCAGGTCAGTGAGCTGACCAAGCAGATCTCTACTAATTTTGTGTTACGAAACATGCATGAGATGGCTTACAAACAGGGTATAGGGGAAGGAGTTGGCACAACCGGTATGGTGGAGAGGGCCCGGGAATGACACCGGGGTGTTCCATAGTTACCGAGTATGGCTGCCTCGCAGGACCGTGGGGAGCCAACTACGGCAGCCAGTTGGATGCGGTGAGGAGATGGAACAGTGGTGGAGGCTACTCATCTGGAGCTCATTAGGGCGCGGGGACATCCGACACGGGTGGTGGAGAGGATAAGGATGAGGATGCGGGCATCTAAGCTCCTTTTATTTTATGGACTTGTAGTTGCATATTTGTTGGACTTTTATCGTACTTTTCTTTTATTTGTTTGGATAATTATAATCGGCCATAAAGCCAACAACCATTTTATTTTGTTCATACTTTGAAGGTCCTTGAGACCGGGATAGTTGTTTGGGTAGTGGACATGAAACGTATTTTACAGGCCGATACTCAGCCAAGTATCGCGTACTCGACCGAGTACTCCTCGATACTCGACCGAGTATCTGGACGTTGCAATCGTGGTTGTTTAAGCTTGTTGTACAATAAACTTTTGTATTTGTTTTATTATATATGTATCCTTGGGTGTCCTAGTATCGGTATGAGTCTCGGATGGAATGCATATGGTCTATATGTTGACGGTACGTTGGGTTGGTTTGAATTGAGACGGTAACGATATATGAGTTGGTATAGATGGTGGCATGACAATCTTATCGTACTGGCTAAAGATGTGTGTAGTACACCTCTCTTTGTTAATGTTTCATGTTACTTTAAATTCTAAATAACATGAATATGGTTCTTGTCTTACTTATGTCCCATGCGTGTCTTAATTGTTAAGCAAAGTGATATATGTTCCATGATTGTTGTACTTACGTATATGTAAGTCTCGTTTTCTGGTTAGAGTGAACTTTGGGGACGAAGTTCCTTTTTAGAGGGGTAGATAACATCGCGGCAAAAGGTATGGCAAAGTCAGCAAAAAAGTTTCTTTATATTTTACTTTTGAATCTTTAATTCGTCACTTCATAACTTAATTAATTTACGATATCAACTTTGTTCCTAAATAGTTTGACGATTGCATATAGTGATAGTATAGTGACTTCGTGGTTGACAAATCATATCGCGTAATGTTAATAACAAAGTCTGGTATGCGTCATAGATATTAGGTGAGTCTTTGAGTTGCCTCGTCATGTTGGGTTGGAAAGTGTGGGACGAACTTCAGGGGCGAAATTCCTTTTTAAGGGAGGAAGACGGTAATACCGCCCTGCTTTGTAAGTCCGTACTCGACCGAGTACCTTGTCAGTCCACGTGTTATTATAAACCGTGGAATCGTAAACCCAATTATTTTTTCGACGGTTCTTTTCTCTTTCTAACCCTAATCTCTCTCTCTCTCCTAACCTTCTCTTATCACCTTATTCTTCTCACATGACCTTGACACTAAACCAAGAAGGCAGATGGTTTACGCATGAAGTCATCGAGTCGCGTTGTCGCCGTTGTCGGCATCGGTCTGCATCTCAAGGTGACTTTGTGTTTGGTTGTTATCTTTCAGTAGATCTTGAATAGTCTAGTAATAGGATATGGTCGCTACTTGTAGGATTCATCATGGAGTCTTGTTTGGCTTGTTTGTTGGACGCACTTTCATGGAATAGCGAAAAGGTAGGGTTTCCCTACCCAGTTGCCTGTTTAATTGATTTAAGATGGATTATTGTGGTATTAGCATGATTAGTATAGTTGTTGGCATTGTTTTTCTTGGTTGTTGGAATTGTTGTTGTTTGTCTATGTTTGCGACGTGTGTCCTCAGCTGAGTGGAGTCATTTTCGGGAATGGCTTCATGCCCTTGATTCGCCCCTTGTGGTTCCCTTCACAAAGGGGGATGTGCACATTAATGGATATGGGTTATGGCTCGTTGCAATGAGTGGGGCTTAGGTGGGCAAGGCTACGGCCCCCCACTGGCTGTGAGGATTATATATTGCGATGGGTAATCTAGTAGAGCTACACACTCTGGTGTATAGTCGGTTAATGGAAACTGATGGAGTTGGGAGAGTGGTTATACAGTTGGTTTGAATTGTGGTAGCTATGTTTGTAACTTACTTATCTTAATTACTCAGTTAACTGACCCGGTGTTGTGTTTTCAAAACTCTGGTGATCCATTCGGGGATGACGAGCAATTGGTTTAGCAGGTGTTGCTTATCATGATGCTTGCCGGACATGGAAGGGGATCGAGTCATCACGCTGTTGAACTAGATGCCGCTGTCACTCATGTATAGTAGTTCTTCCAGTTGTATATGTTGTAATCTTTCTCAAGTTGGTTTATGTTGTAAAGGATAGAGTTAATTAATAAATGTTCTGTTATTTTTTATTTGATCTACTTACCTCGGGCAACCGAGATTGTAGCACATTTATATGCTGGGGTGGTCCTTGGTAAGACAACTTGGTATGTGGGGGTCTTACACCTCCCCCATCATTATTTCTGGAGATAATGCACTTTCCGGAACCGTTTCCCCCTTGTAAGAGTGCTATTTAAGACCTGCCTCGTTGGATTGATGACTTGGGCTTACAAGTGCAAACTACCCTAGTTTACTTGGAGTATGTGTCCCAGTCCGGTAGGTTTTTCTGTAATGCTTCCTAATATTACACGGAGGTTGTGCACCTGTGCGTGTAAGAAAGTGACTTTTGGGGGGAAAGAGATGTCGAGGGTAAAGTTGTGGCATTAGCATAGAGGTTACAAACTATTGAGTCTACTTCTCAGGAGGCCGAGGGCCAAGCCTCAACCTTGGAGGACAAAGTGTTCCTCTCTAAAGCTGTTCTTAAGAAGGCAGAAAAGAGAGTTGATGCTCCCGATTCCCGAGCGTTTGGTGTAACATTTGATTTTGGTAGTTGTTCTTGCTTGGTGGATTGTACTGGTATTAGATTTGTTGGTGAATGGTATGTTGGTGAAATGAAGCTAGCGGTGCGTTTGGGAATGTGTGTGGAATGTTATATGATGTTAATAAGTTGATATTGTGGGGGTTAAGTATGGATGTTTGTCCTTGACTTGTGAGTTGGGTTGTGAGTAGGCGAGGGAAGTTTGAGTTGTGTAGGGTAGGTTTGTATTTCGAAGACGAAGTTCGTTTTAAGGAGGGAAGACTATAATACCATAGAATTCTGGTCACAGTACACTCGGTCGAGTAGGCGGTACTCGGCCGAGTAAATCATCGAGTGCTTTTAGACAGGCTACTGTTTTTGCTGCCCTAGGCCGAGTTGTGAGTAACTCGGTCGAGTAGGGCGTACTCGGCCGAGTACTTCAGGTACACGATCGAGTACCCGGTCTGACGGGTTAATTTCCGCGATTTGATTAGGATGATAAGGGAGTTATATAATTCGCTAAGCACGTAGTTAATCACTTTTCTGAAACCTAAAAACATTTCTAATCTCCTCCCTAATCATCATAATCATATCCTAACACCTTGTGAGTGGATTCTTATGCTTTTGGAGTCCGTAGTTTCGTGTTCTATCGCATTAGTAAGTACTTGTTGTCTCTAATCAATTTAATCACTTTTGTTTAAGATTAGTTAAACCCTAATCTGAGTAATTAAGGGAATGGTTGAATTAGGGATTTATCTTGATGTTAGAGTTGTTGTGTATGATTGTTAGGTAGAGATTTCGTAGAGGAACAGTTCTAGTCTTGTGTTGTGATTGATTGCAGAGTTGAGAATAAGGTAGGGTTTCCTTACTCCGTTCTTTGTACGATTGTTGTTTATTTGATGTGGTGATTATTTGTTTCCTATTGTGATAGCACTGCAGTGATTTGGTATTGTTTGTTAGTATTGGTATTGATTGTGAAGCCATTGTTGGGAGATGGTCTTCACCCTTATGTTCGCCCCTTGTGGCTCCTATTGTAATACTACGGTTTTATGAGCCTCTGGGTACTCTATCGAGTGGGCCTTACTCTGTTAAGTAAAGGTGTTTTACGATTTAAAACAGTTTCTGACCTGTTGGGTACTCGATCGAGTAGCCTTGATACTCGATCGAGTAGGAGGCACTAGATCGAGTATGTCAGTTACTCGATCGAGTAGCCGGTTTACGGGGGGATGATTTGTCGGGTTTTGTTAATAATGCGATTTAATATATAAACACTTCCGTCACTTTCTTAATACACTTTTACAAACCTAATTACTTTTAAAAGAGAAAACAATCTACGTTCTTCGCATCAATCGCATTATTGGCAAATCCCGGAGCTTGGAAGGTCGGAATTCACCTTTCTTTACACCTTTGTGATCCTTGCGTCGAGGGTAAGATCTACGTACTGTCTTTATGGTATTTCGTTAAAGTTAGTTAAACCCTAATTTGGGGATTTGGGGGTTTTGTTGTGTTTCTTGATTGGTAGTAATTGTATGATTGTATGTTAGGAGGAGGATTCGTAGAAGAGGCCTTTTGATAACAAAATTTGAGATCGTCTGATCGTGTTGCTTTCCGGTAGGGTTTCCTACTCGCATTAGTCCCATAATGTGTTGGTGGTGATTTGTGTTTGTTGATTGTTATCATACGAGTATTGTGACGGTTGTTGGTTTTGATTGCTGTTAGTAGTTGTGATTGTTTGTATCTGTCTGTGTTCTTCGGGGCGCGTCCCTGGCTGAGTGGAGTCACTTGCGGGAGTGGCTTCACGCCCATTATTCGCCTTCTGTGGAACACGCCACAAAAGGGATGTGCACATTAATGGATTTGGGTTTATCGCTCGACGGAGATGAGCGGGGATTAGGTGGGAACGGCTACGGTCCCCCACTGGCGGCGTGGAGTGACCTGTTGCGATGGGCACTCAGCGGGGCTACACACTTTAGTGTGTAGTCAGTATTGTGGAGTTGGTGATGGAGTTCAGAGTATATCTGTGTTGTTTGAGCTGTGTTGATTGTTGTGCTGTTGGATTATATAAATTGTGTGATTAGTACTGACCCCGTTTATTGTTTTAAAAACTGTGGTGATCCATTCGGGGATGGTGAGCAGTTGTTGAGCAGGTATGAGTCGAGTTACATGGGATAGTTGGGATGTGCCACTTTCAGATGATAGAGTCTTCCGCTGTAGCCTGAGTAGTTTATCAGACATTTCATTTAGTTGAGTAGACAGTTGATTTTGAGAACATGTAACCGTATTTTGGTATTTGGTTTTGGATTGTATCTTATTCACTAAACTTATACTATTTAAATGTTGTTTCGTTATTGTCTTATGATTATCATTGCCTCGGGGAGCCGAGATGGTAACATTTTTATACCTGGGTGGTCCTGGTAAGGCACTTGGTGTATGGGGGTGTTACACCCATCACAAGAGGGATATGCACATTAATGATCTCAGATCGCTCGTTGCGATGAGCGGGGCTTAGGTGGCAAGGTTGCGGTCTCCCATTGGCGGTGTGGATAACCCGTTATGATGGGTTACCTGGCAGATCTGGGCTATGGCTCAGATAACGATACTTGGAGGTTGGAATTTGTATTGTTACAGAATTTGAGATTGGATGGTTATTATTGTTGTTGTAGTGTGCTTTATTGTGCTGTTGACTGACCTATTTTCTGTTGTTGCAAAACCCGCGGTGATCCATTGGGGGATGGTGAGCAGATATCTAGCAGGTATTGATGTTTGAGCTTGTTACGAGATTGGACGGGGCATCTACGAGACTATCACATTTTAGGTTCCGTTGTTGTTTAGACTTTCACTTGTTTAGTTGAGTTGTATTTTATTTTGGTTTTGGAACTTGTAACCTTGTTAAACTTTATTTTATATTCGTAAACATTTCGTTATAGTATCTTTGATATGTTCTACCTCGGACAACCGAGATGATAGCCCTTCCATTTGCTAAGGAAGGCCTTGGTAAGGCTCTTTGGTAGATGGGGGTGTTACATTTGCCTTTAAGGCTGTTGCTTCCGTCTTGCGTGACCAACTGGCTCATGCTGAGAAGAAAAATGAAGAGGCCTTGGCAAAGCTGGCTAGGGTAAGTCTTGTCAAAAATGAAGTGGCATCTTATCTGGCAAAGGTTAATGAAGAAACGGGGTCACTCCTTGCCAGTCCCGATGCTTTGAAGGCGGAGATGAAAATCAAGGTGGCTGAACTGGAGAAGCGTGTTGCTGATACGACTACAATGTGGGTTGATGTTTCTACTGAATCTAACCTTCGGAGTTTTAAGCAGTGCTTCACGGAGAAAAGGGGTTGTGTCCGCCGTGTCGATTCTAACTTTGATTGGGCTCGTTTCTTCTTTTTAATGGCCATAATAATACAAGAGTTGCTACTGAAGCCACGGATGTAGAGCTCCATGTGAAATTCGTCCAAGCCGTAGATGTTAATGTCGATCTGGAGAATGTTAAGTCACCCCCCAAATATGAAGTTGGGTTGTCGTCCTACGGGGCGTCTTACTCTCTCAACATCCCTGGGCTGAGTCTTCTTGACACGGGTGTGTCGTCTCCTCGGGGGACTTGATTGGTCCTTGTTTCTTCCTACTTTTATCATTTTTTTGCTTTATTTAGGACTTTTGCATAATGCAGGTAGAGTTAGGACCTTTTTTACAACCGGTTTTGGGGTTGACACCCTTTTCTTCTTATTTTTTAGCCTCATTGGTCTGTAACATCTTGAACATTTTTTTACTATCTTTAGTCTTGTTTTATTCAACTTCTTAATGTAGCACTCTTTCATGTTCGTTTTAATTTTTAGCCATTTGAGTTCCTCTAGTGAGTACTCGTCCTGAACACTGCCGACCTTCTTTTGGGTTTAATGTGCCACCCGTCAGTGTGTTTGTTAGTCTCAACTGTGTCCCTATTTCGGGTGAGCCGTTGGCTCAGCCTCGGGTAGGTTACATTTAATGGCATTGAACGAGTCTTCCTCATTGGGAGAGTTAAACCATGCATGGCTATCTCGCCCATTATGCCTGGTCGCTCTTTTGGCATGCCCGATGAGAGTTTTTCCTTCTACCTTTTTGTTAGGGATGTCCCTCTTTTAGCATAGCCAATAGGAGTATCCCCATAATGCCTCTGCGTATTAGTTATGAAAGTATAGAACAACTAATAGATATATGAGACGTCTTACACATTTCATGGCTTCAAAAGAAGTATTACTACAACTTTGCACGGATTCATCGACATGCTTGACCATCATCCGACTTGTTTGAAAACGAAAGAAAAACTAATTTTACCCCCGGGAGCCGACTTACACTAAAATAGTTCATCTTAATAGTAGCGGCATTCCAATGTGCCCCTAGCTCATCTCCTTTCGGTGTGGCCAGGGTGTTGTACACAACCTTAGGGTTCTGGTTATCTAGTATAGGCCTTTCCAGTTGGCGGGTAGTTGCGGTGTAGCTTGCCTTAACCGACTAATGCACTTTTCTGAGGTCGTAGTCTCTGATCTAAAACTGTCGATGTTGTACTCCTTGATTATATTGCTTTTTCATTCGTTTTTGGTAAGCCGTGATGTTCGGACGGGCTGGTCTCTTCTACCAAGTCGAGAGCGTCCCTCATGGCCTCTTCATTATTGGTGTAGTCGATATACCTGCAACGAAGGGTGGGTATTTCACCTTGATTGGGAGCACAGCCTGACTCTGTACACCAAATTAAAAAGCGGGTAGCCGGTAGACTTTTTGATGGTATTCCAGATTGACCATAACACACTATTTAGCTCATCTGCCCATGCCCCTTTTAGCTTGTCAAGCCTTTTCCTCAGTCCGACCACTACTTGCTTATTGGCTGCTTCGACTTGGCCGTTGCTTAGAAGGTGGCAGGCGATGGAGTAGGCGTGCTTTAGTTCGAATATCTCCAACCATTCTCTTAGCTTGTGGTTGTTAAATTTGCGTCTGTGGTCAAAGACCATTACCATTAGCACCCCGAACTAGGTTATCACATTTTGCAAAATTACCTTCCAAAGAGTTGCCTCGGAGATCTTAACCACTTTCTCTGCTTCAATGCATTTTGAGAAGTAATCGATGGTCGCGATTACAAAATTCCTTCCCCCGCTGGCGGTGATGAAAGGTCCTTTTATGTCTATCCCTCATTGGGCAAAGGGTATCGGGCTCAAGGCTGGCTGAAGATCTCTTGCTGGTCTGAGTATCACGGGTGGGTCGATATGTGAGATAAGACCACTGCCAATTCCATTGGGATCAAGCACCTCATGAGCGGGATCGAGAATCTTCTTTTGTATTGGGCTTCCTTTGATTACTAGGAAACATCTGGTAATCATGGTCATCTTCCCTTCTATTTTGAAGTTGACTATGTTCATCAGTCAGGATGGTTTGCCTGGTTCAACAAATCGTTCGGGTGCTATCTCCTTCTCGACAATCTTTGCATGTCGTACATCCACCCATAATAGGCATACATCCTGTAGGCTCAAGCTGGCAAGTTTTGATAGTGGGTAAACTCGGTTGTTCTGTGACCAGAACATTTGCACAATCTAGTATGATTTGTGTCCGGCTAGCCTTTTGTTTAATTGTTCGAGGTATTTTGCCATGGAAGGTTCCCTCAATACTTCTGTCCTGGAACATGCTACCACGGATAATCCGTCCGTGTACACCACCTAGATTTTCTTGGGCTCTTTATTCTCATCAGAATGAGAGCAATCTACCAGGAAGTTGACCACGGCTTGGGCTTTGATTGTTGTCCGCGATTGGTACTTACCTTTGTTTCCTAACAGCTCAACTGCCCACTTTAGTAATCGGCCTGACTCCTTGAAATTCCCCAGTGCTTTCTCGAGTGACTGATCTTTCACTACTATGACCGGATGAGCATCAAAGTACTGGCGGATTTTTCTAGATGCCACCACCACAACATAAGCGACCTTCTCGATAAGTAGATAGTTCTTCCCCGCAGGTCCTAGCACATGACTAACAAAGTAGATTGGCTGCTGATTCTTATTCTCCTACCTGAAGATCATGATACTGATGGTGACCTCGGTGACGTAGAGAAATAGTGTCTCTTTTATTACCGGTTTTGCCAGGGTAGGTCGTTCCTTCAAATGGTTCTTTTTGGTATTAGAGGTCTGCTTGAGTTATTCTTCCACCAAAATTGTTGTTCCGCTTTAGGATGCTGGAGAATATTTATCTTTGTCTTCTAACATGGATATGAACCGCGAAAGTGCGACCATTCATCTGGTGAGCCTCTGGATATCCCTTATGCTTCTTGTGACACCCGCTATTTTTCTAATTTAGAATTCGTATTCTAATTCTATTTTGATTTAATTCGTAAAGATTTCGGAATTTATTCCAATTAAATTCCTTTTCTTTCTTAATAAATTTTAAGCTCATTTATCTCATTTTAATTCATGCGATTTATTTTAATTCTATTATATTTCGGTTTTGATTTAATTTTATAATTAATCCCATTCTATAGTGTTTTCGCCACTGTATTGCGTTAGATTTTATAGGAAATTACAGCTAGTATCAGAGCATGCTGCTCCTAACGTTTACACTTTGATCTCTAGGAAAATTACTAATAAATGGTTGAATAATTAAAATATGTTAGTGAGAGATGGGTAGAAGCAAATAAGGACTTTTTTTGTTAGCCTATATGTTTATGTAACTCACTGATTAACATTGACTCTAGGATTCATTTTCTTTACCAAGATGAACGGAAGAGGACGTGGATTTGGTGTTGCCGCTAATCAGAATACAATCAACCATGCGATATTGAACTCGGTCATAAACTTCATGGATCGTATGGAGAACATGATGCGCATAGTAGAGGCAATGGTGAATATCAACCCGTGTTCAACTTTGCTCAAGCTACTGGTCAGATGGCCTAGAGTCGACTGAAGTTCTATAGTGTAGATGTAGATCCAGAGGCAATGACACTTTGGACCACACAGATGAAAAGACAATTCGAGATCAATGTTGTTCATGAGCAACATAAGATGTTACTTTGTTGTACACTATTTGGAGTCAGAGGCTGATCATTGGTGGAGGATTGTATGCGCTACTGCCATTCTTGTTCTTGGATCCAGATGACCCAGTTTCTTGCATAGCTAGGGAGGTTCTATCCTACTGAGCTTTGACACAGAAAGCTTGGGGAATTCATGGCCTGTAAACAAAAGAATATGTCGGTCCAGGAATATCCTGTTCAATTCCATCAGCTTCCTCATTATGCTACTGAGATGTTGCCTATGGAGGCTTAGAGGGTGTTCTTCTATCGAGGTGGATTACGAGCCTAGATTTCGCATTTCGTGCCTCGTAAAGCTAACATCATGGATAAAGTCAGCAATGCTGCTATATGGGCCGATAAATCGTTGGAGCGCATCAAAGAGGAGTCTACTCCTTCTGCTACTACTGCTCATAAGAGATCTTATCCCTCTTCTTCTTCTTCTCCTTCTGGTCATGCCAAGAAGTTCCAGTTTATGAAGGTCTAAATAACTAGCTGCTCTTGATTCTACCTTTCTTCCTTTCAATGTTTGGTGTTAGAGTCGTTCTACTAACACACTCTTTTCAGATGTTAGTTTTAAGAAACCTTATACTACTCAATGATGAAAAGAGCAAGTGTTTTTCTACAGTTGTCGCAAGCCGATCCATCCAGGAAAGACTTGTGAAGGAGTTGTTGTCACCTTCTTTTATTGCAAGGAGTCTAGTCACAAATAAATCCTATAAGTGCCCAAAGAAGAAGACCGATGTGGTTGTTACTGCTGCTAAGACTAGCACTTCTCCTCAACCTAAAAGTCGTGTTTTCTTGCTGAGTCGTGTCGAGGCTCAGGCCGACCCTGATGTGGTTATTGGTATATACTTGGTTTATGATCATCGTGCTTTTGTTCTTTTTGACACTTGTGCATTTATATCTGACATCTCTTCTAGTTTTTCTTCGCAGGCTTACCTTTTTTCTTGTCAAGCCGTGCCTATTCCTGTATCCTTGCCATTTAGAGAAATTTTATCTTGTGCCAAAGAAAATGTTAATGTTCTTACTCTGTTGGCCAATGTAGTGTTTCCTTCCTCTTCTTCTCTCGAGCATCTGATTGCTCCAACTGCTGGCAACTTCCTTGACCCTCACTTAAGTTTTAAAAACTTTGTTTTGATTAGTCGTTAACCTTTTTCCTTGAATATTTCCCTTTTATACAAGAGTTTTGACTACAATAAAATTTTGGTTATCTTGGAAATTCAAACATTTTTTAGTTACGATTTCAAAACTTCACTTTTTGTTTTACTCTTAGTTAGTGTTTAAATATGGTTTTGTTTCAAAATGTCTTAAAACTTGTTTTGAAATATTTCGGAATCGTTTCGAATGAAAACTTTTTGTTTTGCGTGAACTATAAGGGTAACCCCCGAGTTTTATTAAAAATATTAGTTTTTATAAATCGTTATTTTAAAAAATAACTTTAACATGTGATTTTTTTAAAAAGACATTACGATTCGGGTAGCTTAACCCAATTAACTTTTGTAGTATATACATTTACGATTAATTTTATTTCTTGCTTGGTGTCCTGAGAAATTTTTAAACTGAATCCTCAATCCGAGGTACTCTCGTTTTCCTTTCTGCCTTTGTGCTCCTATAAGTTTCAGGGACAAAACTTTTTTTTAGTGGTAAAAGTTGCAACATCCGCTATTTTTCTATTTTAGAATTTGTATTCTAATTATATTTTTGTTTAATTTGTAAAGACTTCAGAAGTTATTGCAATTGCTTTTCCTTCTTAATAAATTTTAAATTCATTTTTTTCATTTTAATTCATGAAATTTATTTCAATTCTAATATATTCGGTTTTGATTTAATTTTCTAATTAATTTCATTATACAGTGTTTCCACCATTGTATTGCGTTAAATATTATAGGGCATTACACTTTTGGGCTCGAGGAGTTCTAAGATGGCCCAAAACTTCACCGGGCTGGCGTCAATCCCTCCGTGCTAACTAGGAAGTCGAGGAATTTTCCCGATCGGACACTGAAGGTGCACTTCTTCGGGTTCAGTTTCATTTGGTATTTTCAAAGGGACCTTAATGTTTCTTCTTTGTCATACGGGTGCTCATCTCCGCTTTTTCTTTTTATGATTGCGTCATGGACATATACTTCCACGCTCCTTCCTTTTTGGTCGGAGAAGATCTGGTCGAGCAGCCTTTGGCAGGTGGCTCATCCGTTCTTCAACCCGAATGGCATCATCTTGTATTCTTGTACATGAATATACCGTCACATGTTATGAACGCACATGTGACCTTGTCTGGTTTCTAGAGGTGCACCTGGTAATACCCTAAAAAGGCATCAAGGAAGTTTAACATGGAGTGGCCGCTGGTGGTATCGACCATGTGGTCTATTCTCGCCAGGTGATGTCAATCTTTGAGTAATGCCTTTTTTAGGTTTGTGAAGTCAACGCACATTGTTCAGGCTCTGGAGGCCTTTTTCACCATAACAACATTGGGAAGCCACACAAGATCATCGTATTTTTCATTGAACCTTTCGTTTAAGAGTTTATCCACCTCCTCCTTTATGGCTCATCCTTCTTAGCCGACATGTTTCTCTTCTTCTGTTTAGCCATTTTATACGTCGGGTCCACGTTCAGCTTGTAAGCGATGACGTTTTTATCCACTCTAGGTATCTCATCAGCAGAGTAGGCGAAGACGTCTTTGTTTTTTTCTATCACTCCTAACATTTGGTCCTTCAACGTTGTCATTTTTCCTCTATGATTACGGGACATCTAGAGCCAAACTTTATCGTAGTAGTACCTGCACCGGCGCTGGACCATATGAATCGGTTTGTATTCCTTTGCTAGAGCTCGCGCCTGCCCTTGGTGTTGGGCGCTTGGGTTCGCTTTGATTTCTTTTGCTAGAGCAACCCTAGGCCGTTCTGGGCTCCGACTCGTTTCTATCCCTTGTCACAGAGTTTTGCTTAAATGCCATCACGTTACAGGACCTCGAGGAGATCTGGTTGCTGTGTAGCTTTTCTGCTTTTTCGACGTCCGATATATATACTAGGGTTAGATCTCTGGCCGACATCACAACGTTGATCTCTCCCGACGTTTCCCTTCCAATAGGATGTTGTATGCTAATTCGGCCTTTACGACCATGAAAGTAGCTTGCACCTTTCTCATTCTCGCCCCTTTCCGAACAGGAGGGATAGCAGTATACTTCCCATGGGGGTCAGACCTTCTCCCGAGAAACCATAAAAAGAGCCGCTGGCTGGCTTTAGTTGGCAAGGATAGAGGTCGAGTTACTCAAAGGCTTCCTCACACAATAGGTTAGTGTAACCTCATATGTCTTCCGTACACCCTTTAATCGTGTGGGTGCTGATTTTCGTGTCAAGGACGAGTGCGTTCTTGGTGAGAGTTTACTATTCACCTGACATCAGAGGTGCCTATCGTCTTCTTGAAGGTGTTGACAACTGGCCTTTCCTCCAGGACACTATCATCTCTGGCTATTAGGTTTCGGAGGTTCTCTTTGTGTCCATTGTGTGTACTCCCATTCTCGTCTCAATTGGTAACCATGTGGATGATGGGGACGCCATCCTGTCGATCGTCCTCTTTCTTATATTATGACTACTCCGGGGTTTTGTACTTTCCTAGGTATCCTCGATACGCGAGGTCTTCTATCGCCTCTTTCAGGTGCTCGCACTCATCCGTGGTGTGCCCATTTCCTTTGTGATGATCGCAATACCTCTTATTATCTCCTTCCATCTTCATTCTCGTATGTTTTCTCCATTTTTTATTATTCTTTTCCAACTCGTATACCTCCGACATCTTTTTGTACAGAGGGGTGTGATGGTGAAATTGAGGGAAAGGGTCTCTCTCACATTTCCTTGGTCTTGACCAGTCCTTCGCGTCTTTATTACATGGAGAAGACGCATATCTTCTACCTCTCCAAGGAGGTGATTCTTTGGTCTACTTCCTACCTCTGAGAGGGGTGCTGTCGGCCGCTGCAAATCTTCTCGGATTCTTCTTCTCTTATGTATTAGTTTGCCACATCCTGGGCCTTGACAAGACTCTTTGGTGGTACTCTCAACATGTCACTTGTCAGGGCCCCGTCCGCTGGACAATGGGTGAGGGCGAACAGTGCGATTTTTTTATCTTATCCTCATATTTATCTGTTGGCTCTCTAGGTCGAAGCGGCGAATGTAATTCTTTAGCGTCAGCAATTCTATAATTTTCCTTTCTCGCCTTCTGTTGCCAGCGTATTAGCTCTTAAAGTGGCAGTGCAAGCTCTCGTAGGCTATTATTAACTTATCGGGTAGACCTCTAAACCAGGATTGCACCAATTTCTCGAGGGTGATCGGGAAACCTTACATTAGACGACATCATCCATGTCCCGCATCTCCATATGGCTTTCATACGCGGCCAAAATGATTGTGTTGGTGGCATCTTTATTTTTGGGAACTGTCTAACGGATTGGGCGTGAGAGGATGCCTTTCTTCATTCAGCCGCTCTTGGGGCTTCCAGCTTGCCATCCTCTTCTTCAACATTTTGCTCTTTTCAGTCAGGCGCGCGAATGATGATGGCTTGGGCTTCTCGGGCGACCTATTCATTTTTGAAAGGATTTTAACTGAGGTGCGCTTGTCGTTGGCTAAGGCGGTTGACTCTTGTATAATTTCAACGTGAGTCAAGTTATAACGGTCACTCCCCTCTGTTTTCCTATGACCTTGCTAACTGAACAGCTGGCAAGGTGTGATATGAGTTGCACCCTTCTCGTCATTCTCGATGTCTTGTTTGTTAGCCAAGATGTTGTCCCGCACGCGCTGCGGAATTTTGATGGTTTTATCGGGCTAGGCGCTTTGTGGGGCACAACATTATTGTTCGGTGGTGCCGGCGTGTTGGTCTCAAATAAGATTCCTTTAAGCCGGGAATATTTGGTTTGACGTGGCCGCGTCGCGTTTGATATACCACTACTTGAACAAACGGCTAGCCCGATGACTGGATTATTGGGGACTCCAATCGCGCATGGTTTTATTGGTGCCTTACAAGATGGGATTGTCCCTCTCCAGCATCTTACCAATCAGGCATTTTGAAGGTAGTATTTTTGAGAGCATTTATTCAAGCTTTGCCAGAGACAGTGCCAAATTGTTTCGGGTGAAAACAATCAAGTCAGCGTTGCTTGAATTCGGGTAGGGTCACCACGCTCCTTTCAGATGATACCTTAGATTCGTGATTGCTCTCTTCGGAAGGTTCCTACACATGTAATAAACAGGGCTTTGAGGGTTTCCAAAATGGGTCCATCTCTTATGCCTAAGTCATTACAGTACTGGTGGATGGCCGGGACCTCTCTTGAGGCTAAGGTCTCGGTGGCCTCTCTTAGTAGCTTGAGTAGTCTTACTTATAGAGAGGGAGAGTTGTTAGTTAGACGTCTCTTATCATTGATTTATGAATAGTGAAGTATTTATTGGACCCTATGTGAACCTCAATGGATGACTTAGCAATTACGTGGACCCGTATGACATGTATTAGGGCGTAGGCCAGGTTGCTTGAGCGTACCCCATCAGATGTTATGCTGTTGAAATTACTTTTAAGAGAAATAATTATATGATGTTCAAATAAAAGAACAATTTAATATATTTTGGCGTTGTACATAATATAATACTTCCTCCATTTCATTCAATTTCATACATTTGCTTTATACACGTATATCAATGCTCGTTTTCTTTTGTTCATATCTTTAGTTACATATTATTAGAAATTATAAAAAAAACTCGGTAAGACAATTAAAACAAGATCTCACATGACTATATTTTATGCTATATATTAGAAGTTGTATCGAAAATTCTCCATGCTTGTGAATAGTGTTCAAAAAGGCAAATGTATGGAATTGAATGAAATGGAGGAAGTAGTATTTTATCATAATGATAGGGCGACACCATGTGGTACTGATTTTCAGTACCGCCTTCACTTAAAAAAATAGCAAAAAATTTGATTTTGCGCCGTAGTCCCGGGGAGTAAGTAAGTAATTCGTAATTTATTAGATTCATAAAATTCCATCTAGCATTACACGAAAATTTATAAGAAGTAAATCTATTTGATATTAACCTAAAGTATACATAATAATTTCCATTATTGTAATATGTTCATCACTTGTTTTTGAGAAATTATATTTCTATTGTCTGGGAAAGAATTACTTGCAACTTTTTTTTTTTTTTTTTTTTTGCAAGAAACGTATTTCTCATATATTTCCTAGGATTACATGAGTTTCTTACAAAGAACATATCCTCTATACAATGTCGTATACTCACCCCTATACAATGTATCTATACGCCGCTCTATCTATCTATGCAATCCAAAAAAAGAATTAGTTGTAACTTTAACAAACATCAAATTTGTTAAAATCAAATACGCAGTGTACCAATGTTTTTGATGCAGAATCATGCAAATCTATTAAATATAGAGCACATTTTAAAAAGGAGAATTGTTGTAACTAATAATATGTTCTAAATCTTACCAACTAATTTTTAACTTCAGTTTATTTAAAACTTAAAAAGTTAACAAGGAAAATGAAAAGACTTAATAAATTTATCATAACATCCGGGATGGTACTCAAATTGGATTCCGCTTGATGTTATCTCATTTTCCTCTTTATTATATTTAATTTTAAATTTAGTTTGAATTACAAAATTATAAAAATTAGATGAGTCATAACTTTAATTTTCAATTTATCATTGCACAATTTCTAAATTTTGATTTTTTTTTTCCATAAATCGTACAATTTATAATCATTTGTTTTCAAACATGTCACCAAAGCTCAATTCAAGTATTAACCAAGACTGATATTTCTCTCGTGCCAAAAGTAGTTATAAACAAAAGTATTTTCCCAGAAAGAATCAACCTTAAGCTTATAAGTAACCTTCACTAGAAGGTTAAAAGATATAGATAATGTAGCTATTTTAGTTATTTTTTTGTAGAAAAAGGCAGCAATTTCGAATGTATGATAAAAAAAAACATAAAAAGTTACAAATGAACTCTACTGGGTAGTATCCCGTGTTTCGCGTTGTCTGTTTGAATATTTTATTATTGTACTTGAAGAAAAATACTATACTCCGTAATTGATATATGACATTTAATATTTTTAGTTATAAATAGAAATAGATTAATTGTTTTCAAATGTTATTTTTTTAGGTTCAAATTTAAAGGTTTCAAATAAATACATACAATTTTAATTATAAGTAATAGGTCATAGTTAGATATGCATGATTAATGTTTTATAAATAAGTATACACTAATTATTTTAGAATAGTAATTAAAAAAAGTAAACATCTTTTCTCATATTTTATAACGCAAATGTCTAAAATCATTTTTTTTGCAGTGAATATTCATATGGATGTCATGTCACATGGTACATATATATTCTCATTACTATTTTATCTATACCCACTTGTACTCGTAATGTGCACTTTAATTTAGTGTGTACAAAATCTTTTTCGACAAAATTTGTTATTGTTAAAAACATACATGTCACATGAAATTTTTTCAATGTTTTTTCGTTATGTCGAGTTTCTTTTATTCTTTATCGTATACATGCTATAGATGTAATATTCAATATCATATTAATTAAAATAAAATGTATTCGACAATGCAACAATCAACATTAAGTTCTTAAATTAGATCATTTCACGATACGTTATTTTCAAACCAATTAATAGGTGTTCAAAAGGATGTGAAAATAATTTTATACATTTTTTTTTATGTATGACATAGGATGCTTATGTATAAAATATATAAACTCCATACTCAACTGATTTGAATGTTTTAGTTGTGTCTTACATAATAATATGTGTTGTCTGTCAAACATATTTATAAGAAACTTTCAAGTTTTATTTTTTTGACACAACTATATATAATGATGTTTAAGATTTTACTTATAAATAAAATAGATTGAACTTTTTCAAGTATACTTTTTAGAGGTTTAACATCAAAGTATTTTAAATACAGTATATAAAATATTTAATTAAAATGCACTCTATGTCACTGTGTACGTACATGCTCGTTATCACACTTTTTAAACCCTCATCAAATCTTATATGTATATAATTCGCCGCAATATTATTTGTTCATTCACACATTATAAAAAATTATCTCTTAGTAGTTATCTTTGTTTTTTTTGTAAATACAATGACTCTTATGAATATATTCGGCTTGTCTGCTCGATGGATCTAATTGTCTACGTTTTATAACTTACTCAAAATGTTTATTATACTTAAAACTTATAACATTGTGAGATACTCACTTGAAGCACCAATACATATCAAAATATTCCACATAATATAACGGAAATTATACTTAATTGGAAGCAATTTTCGCAATATACTTATCAAGTCTTTTTTTAAATAAAGTTAGAATCAAATAATTCCGTACTTATATAATGTAATTAATAATTACCGGAATATTTATTAAACTATAATTAATACTTTGCTGAGATTTATAACGTATTTATTATGTTCATACTTAATGATTAGTTTTAATTAATAGTTGTAATTAAGGTTGAAACGTCACATGGCGCATCCACAACATATACATATATATATATATATATATATATATATATATATATATATATATATATATATATATATATATATAAGATAACATTTGAAATATGTTATTCGATCAGTTCTTATGCAACTATTTTAGATTCCGTGTAATAAATGAATGGTATATAGAGTTTTCTATTCTTAATAAACTACTTATATAATAGTGGTATCTCATTAATTGTTCATATTTCTAGTCATTGAATTTTTCTTTGAGAAAAAAATTTTTAACTTACAATTAATCAAAAGAAATGAGTAATGTGCTGAAATATATTTTAAACAAAATATTTTTTATATCACAAAGCTAATTATTTTAATTTTTAAGTTCTTTTAATTTTTTTTGTCACGAAACTAATAATATAGTGATTTCTAGTTTTGTTTTGCATGTAGTATGAGTCAAGTCATTCTAAAATAATAGCATCAATAAAATATTTAGCAATTTATAGTTTTATTTATATTTTAATTAAGATATTATAGTTTAGAGTTTAATGAAATTATTATAATTTGATGAAAATATTAATTTTAATAAAAAGATAATAATTTAATGAAATGATATATAATTATTAGTTTATTTATTTAGTGAATGCGCTTATTGTAATTAGCTTCTTTATTTAATAAGATGCTTTTTGGAGGAAAAATTATAAGGTCATATATTCTTTTAGCAGATAGGGAAAGGGGATTGAAAAGCGACATATTTAGTTTAGTTTTAGGCGTTCCAATTTTACTCTCTCCAAATTTTGTGAATACCAAACAAAACTTCAAAGATTTGGATAGATAATCAAAGTGATATTGGGTATAAAAAAATAGTATATATCAAATAAATAAATAAAAGTCTCTTTCACTTCTTTTGTCGTCCACCACCAAATTTTCACTCTCTGTTCACCTTAAAAGGCTAAAAAAAGATTCAGGGTTCTTCTAATTAATAAGAATATCAATACTCCCACCATTTCCAAATCTGTCTTCTATCGTTCACGCAAGATTGTATTCTGAATTTTGTTGTTATCTATGACGCTGAATTTTGATTTTTCGGACCACGCCAATTGGAAAAAAAGTGTGGGTCTGAAAGGATATGGTATACTTGTGAAATTTACAATTTCTTCTTATCGATTTTATTATACCATTTGAACTTTTGTTTCATTTATTCCATGTTTTAAAATTTTCGTTGTTAAGTGATAACTTCATTTCATATTAAAAAAATTCAACCATTTTTAGGCGCATTAGTCGTTTTTCATACCTATATCTCATATGGAGTAATAGTTTCAAATTATATGATTTACCTTTACCTGTGATAATGCCCCTCCCCCGAGATCTCAGGATATTTAGTACCTTAATTCCATCAACTCTATCTTCTCAGGTCTCAACTAAATTGTTCTCTTGCATTTTAAGCTGCAAAGCTATACTATTATTTATGCATGTATATTTTGCACTATTTCAAAATGAGATAAATAATTTTAATACTAAATATATTACATACTTCTATATGCGTCGACTACATATTTACATGAAAAAGGGAAATGAGAAACTCACATCAACTTGGCCTTTACGTGCAACGTTATGCCAATTTTTAGCATCAATTCCAACTTTCCACTCAAATTCAATTGAAACCTTAAATGGTGGATTATAATATGGCGCCCAAAAACATGTCAAGTAATCCCCGGTATTGGCTGTTGTGAAAGCAAATGTTCCGGTATCTGCCGCAACCTTGTAATGATAATTATGACCTAGTGGTGATGTTACCTAAGGACATCAATTTGTTTCAAGTTACTCATGCTAAAGTTGTAATTTTTGCGGAGTCTAAACTTCAATGAATTCAACTATATTAGGTAATCACTTATTCCTACATTCCACTTTAACTAAAAACTACTCCTTCATCTTAGAAATACTTTCCATTTTTCACTATTACCTTAGTTCAAAAACACTTTTTATTTTTTTGTTCTTTTCATCATTTTTATTATCGTCCCCGTGTATTTGTTATTAGTACATAAATATCCCTACTTGTCTCATTATGTCTTATTTTACCTTGAAAAAAAATATTTTATTATAGATGTGTAGTCATGTCATAAATGAAACTTTTGTTAAATATTGAAAAGTAATTGGAAGACATAAAGAGTAGATTATTTAGCAAGGGATAAAAAAACATGTTTATCCTTTGACTATAAGTAAATGAGACGATGTGATTGTGATCAAATAATACTACACTAGTTCATTATGAACAATATTAAATGTGAATAAAATATAAATAAGATGAAAGGAGTGTATTTACTTTCCAAAGGCAATTTCTAGGACAACCCTACAGTTCCGGGTAGCACTCTTGGAAGTATCAACCTATCATGTAAGTTTATGTACCAATCCAAGTATCACACACATTATTAAAAATAGGATACAAAGGCTTTATTATCTATTTCCTATGATCCATTATTCTATAGTAGTGTAAATGATGAGAGACTCACGAAACTCAGTTAACTGTAAGCCAATTGATCCACCAAGTTGTGAAGTCGGTATATTGTGTCTTAACCAATTCAGACCACTTATGTGAAAACATTATGAAACACGGATCATGCATATATCTCAAGTGTGACATACAATCGTTTATGAAAAAAATCCATCAAATCTTCTCAAATAAAAAAGTTACAATAACAAGAGCAAGTTGGGTAACATACTCTCACACTAATGTGATACGAGTCGGGAAGAGGCCGACCTTCGATAGGGTTAACAATGGTGTACTTTCCGACGGTCATAGAGTTACGTTTGATATCTTCTGTAATGCATTTCTTTGATCCTGAGGGGAGGTCAAATCGCACTGAGTCACATACAAGGGGGTAAAAACAAATGCATGAGATAAATATTATTTTGCTGATTTTGAAGTTAAGGTAGATTAACTTAAGCATGTTAATAATGGATTTTCATGTTTTGAAGGAAATGCGTAGGATTTACTATGAGATTCAAAGTTTGTGTTTCTTCCGAAATATTTGGAAGTATAACAAACTTGGTAAACATAAGGGGTGAGAATTAACGTACAATGGCAATTGATTTATATTTCAATACAATAGCCATTTGTACCAATGATAATTTGACACATTGAAATTTTTAATTAAATAACGTTATACAACATAATAACTTTAAATCAAAACCAATATACTATATAAAATTACACCTAGTGTCTTCTACGATATAAGATGTGAACATCTTTTTTTATTAATATAATTATTCTACGTATAACTCGTATACTTTTGATTTCAAATTTACATTGTAATCATAATAGGATGAGACGTAGATAGATATGTAATATTTTTAACACCTTTTAGTTACGTGAGTGACTTACTTTATGTATATATTGTTGTCATTTTGACTGTGACAATTTTATGGAATATATGTGGCCAGTTAGATCATAGCAGGAACTTCATAATTATATATGTGTATCTTATTGTTATATTTGTAGCTTGATTTTTGTATAAATGTAAATACTTTAGACATTATAATTATTAGGATCATCATTAGAGTATTTCAGATATAATGTGCTCATTTTAAGATTACGCGTGGGTAGCAATGTCTAAATAGTGGCCTTCTATTTTGTTTGAGTTACCTACTTTATGTATGTATATGAATATCTTTTTATTATGACCATTTTATGCTTATGTATGAGTAGTTATATTTTAATTATAACTTCTTGTTTTATGTATGTGGTTTTACCATTATATTTTATGTATTGTATTTTTTTTTGTACACATAGCCATTATGGACTCAATTTAGGTAGTTAAATAATGTAGCTTTTGTACGTTGAATTTGATACCATTTTATGTGAAAGTTGTTCGAGTTTAAGTTTCAAAGTTTATTATTAACTTAAACTCTTAAATTCTTGTAACATTATACTCACTTAAAATGTGACTAAAGGTGAAACTTCCACATTTCTTCATTATTTTAACTGGATGAATATTGTTCTTTTCGGTTAAGATGTGATAAAGATATCTCAATACTATCATTTACTTCTCTTAATACATCAAAGAAGTTTCCATCCGTTTTTACTAATTAAGACACTAATGAAGCAATTAAGACTCACTAATTATAAATATAGACCAACTATGGTATTCACAATGAAAAACAATTAGGTGAGATAAAAGAAGAAAAGTTTTGGGTTTGAAAATAAAACATGTGAAATAAATAAATAAATAAATAATGTCTTTTTAACAGCTTTAAGCAAGTAAAACTCTCTTTTCCCCTTAATTGTTCTTAGGTTCTGTTTGGCAAGGCATTTCAGGTACCTGATTTGGTCAAAGTAGCTTACTTGACCAAAATTTCTGGTACCTTATTTTTTGTAACCGTTTGGCAAGTAGCTTATTTAATCAAATAAGGTACCTGAAATGAAATGCTACCTAGAGTGGCATTTGAGATTTCAGGTACTTGATTTGAATTGAATTTCCGTTTTAGCCCTTAAATCTATACTATTAAATAATTATCATATCATTTTACGTAATTTCATCAAAATCAGTTAGCTTTTCAGTTAGTTTACCAAAAAAAAATTCATATAATCAGCCACCTTATCAGTTACTAATTTTCAACTACCTTATCAGTTACCTTTTTCAGTTTCAGTTAGCTTTTCAGTTTTCAGCTACCATTTCAGTTAATTTTACCAAACAGAGCCTTACCCGCTACAATTACTCGTAAGATAATGATACCCAACATTAAACTATGTTTGAATATCCTTCTTAGGATAAACTAACAAGTGTTGACCCACAAATGAGGATCAAACTAGAGCAATTAAAACTGAACCAAGTGAGTAAAATTAGAATAAATCACAAACTAGATTAAATCATGATAGTTATGAGATACATGCATTTTTCTACTCATAAAGATGTCAACTTTAAACCAAAATCACACAACGACAAGCTTGCTTTAAGCAATTCTATAAAGATTAAATCAACTCTCTAAGATTTGCAGTAGTTAGACAAATTAAATGAAAGGTTGATCAATCCTATCATAAATCCCTCCAACATAAACAATAATCACAAGGAAAGTGTAATAAATAGAACAGATGGGGTTCAGAGACTCATATTATGCTTAAAGATGGAAACTTGAACGAATTACACCCAGTAGAAGGAGTTTAGCCTTCCATAATTTGATTACAAACATTAATTGAAAAAAGACTACACTCATTAATGAAAGATTAGAGTTTTAATTAAGCTACTATCTATAGATGAGAAAATGATTGATAGATGGTAAATGGATGGAGAGTTTTAGATCTTAAAACATGCGAGTATTTATACTCATGACTCCTCTTATTAGGCTAAGCATAGGACTCGACTTCCAAATTAGAAAACAAGAAGTTGTTGTCGTGGTTTTCCCGAGGTAGGCACACACTGCAGGAGGTTGCATGCTGCGCGTTTCATCCCGATGACAATATTTTAAGAAGGTAATATCTCTCCCGTTTCTTAGCCAATAAAAGCTTGCACCCTACCGTTTGAAAGCTAAGATCATAAGATTTTCTCTCCAAGTGTCCTTGCGTCGATAAGAGCTCTAGAATGCAATATATATTCCTTTGAAGTTGACCCTTATAAAACAAAGAATTCAAATCTTCGTTGCTTGTTTTTTTTAACTTTGGACTTGTTCCCTTGCCTTAACTTTGTCTTTCCATCTTTTCCTCGGCGTAGGAATGACTGAAACCGAGTTCCCATTTACAAAATCTATCCCCCTCTAGGTAGCACGAACACTCCTCTCAATCGGTCTTCCCGTGTCGGACACGACACTCGTCAAAATGTATCGGACACTTGTAAAGTCGTGTCTAACTTTCATCTTTTATTTGGAGTCGTGTCCGACATGTGTCCGTGGTATTTTGAGTTGTGTCCATGGTATTTGGACACACCTTCAAACGGAATTAAGTTGAATTTAAGGTAAATGGTGTGAATTGTTATATCGTTGAATTTGGTGGGGAAATAAGTTAAATTGGGGACAAATGATGTTCTTTAGACTAGTAATGAGATGTCGAAATAGATTGATTATAAGTTGGTTTTTGGTATTGGAAATGAGAATAAGTTATAATTAACGTAAGTTTTACCTTTACTTATTTAAATTTAGTATTCAATACTTTTTCAAAAATAAAATCACACATATATAACTATAAAATATATATTTTATTAAATTTAAATGACGTGTCCCGTGTCCTAAATTTCATGGGATGCCATGTCACGTGTCTGTGTCGTGTCAGTGTCCGTGTCCGTATCCGTTTTGGTGCAACCTAGATTCCCCTTACTAAAATATGGGTAAGCCTGGTTACTGTTCAAAATGAACAGTAATAAAACGACGGCGTCTGATTGTTTCAACTTTTAGGTCAATATCTATCCATCACCTCTCTTTCCACTTCCCTACTTCCCTGCCTCTCATTCTCTAATCTCTTCTCTCCTCTCCTCTCTTTCTAAGCTACTTTATCCATTCATTTTCTACCTTCACTCCTTTGTTTTTGTAGTGTTTTTCGTTAACGAGGTTTTAGCTTTGATAAGGGATTCTCGGTATATTTTGGGCGCGCGATTCATCGATTTTTTGTCGATTTTTCTGGGGGTACTCTCCGTTTTCCGAATCAGGTGTTATTTTTGTTTGCTACTGGTTTAACTAAGTTTATGGGCCTTACTTTGTTTTTCTCCTTTTCAGATTCCACTCGTCACTCACCAGGCTGTGGCGGCGTCTCCTCCGGTTTGGTCTCCCTTACTACTTGGTACCCAGGTACTCTATTTATTGATTAAAGCTTCTGGAGATAAGAAAGTTGTCGTCTTCTCCTCTATAGATCTTATAATCAGGGTAAATCGTGGGTAATGTTTAGGGCTTTGATTGAATTATTTATGGGTATGTTTGATTTTGCTTGAAGCAGTGATTTCATCGGCCTTCTTTTTAATTTTTTGCCCTTTGTCGGTCAGGGTGGACAAGTGAAGGTTCCTTGAGATTATATTTGCAAAACTGGTAAACTTGAAGGTGTGAAATACACATGCACATACTGTAATGAGTGTTATACATCAAAGGTAAGTTATGTATATGTTGTTCAGTCTGAATTCGTTTTAGCATACAATGAAGGTGACGTAGAAACAAACAATGGCTTGATCTTTTTCTTTTCCTGATTATAGTAACGGCCATTCTTCATTTGTTAAAATGTCAAATTACTTTTGGAGCCATTAGCGTGACACCCAACGGAGTCAAAAGCAGTGCTTTACAAATTTTTTGTTGTGGGGATCTTGCATGTAGTCATAACAATATCGCTTAATGCAAGGGTTTATTGGTTGTTCCGTACCTAATTGAATTAGTACTTAACTAGGGATTATATGAGAAATTCAAGTTTTAAATTGATTAGATATAGTGGTTCTAAGCGGAAAAGTACATAAGAGGCTCGTATTTCAATTCACGCTCAAAATGGTGTGAACCCATACCCTTCTTTGAAAGACTCCTTATACCCCTGTGTAGGTTAGCAAGAGCCTAATAACAGCTGCTCCGCAGAGGCATTACATACAAGAATGCATTTCATGCTCTTTCCGAGATCATCTCAGATGAGGGTTTTTTGGCAATGTGGAAAGGTACGGGTCCTTCAGCTATGTGAGGCTGAGAGAAATGACATTGAACATAGGCATGTTTGCTTCTTATGATCAGTCCGTAGAGTTTTTCAGGGCATGAGTGAAGCCTCCACTGTTGCAGGTAAGGTGCATCTTTTGGTTCTGTTACTTTTCTTTGATGATCTCTCCATGTCCTTTTCACTTCAAAACTGATTTTTGTGGGCTTAATTTTTAAGCTATTGCTCTTGTAAACTTAGTTCCAAATTGGCGTCGTTGTGAACAAGCATTCCTTGATTTATTTACGCTTTGTATGGATACACATTGAGGAGGGAAGGCCAGGAGAGGGAGATGGATGGATCCATTTTCTCTCCCTTCCAAATCCTTATAAATCAACTGGCTAACCAAATAAGGGATCTCAAACAAATTCTATTATCTCAAACAAATTTACAATATAAAGACATTTTCATATGTTATATTAAAAATGGTATTTGGTTTTCGTTGCTAACCTCGATAAACCCAATATCAGACCCCATAGAACATCCTAAACATGACCCATAACACGATTTATCTTAAATACACCCAATCCAGGAAAAACACGATTTATCGATTTTGGTGATGTAAAGAATTTCATAGCAGATAATGAAATAAGTATACGAGTCAGTATTGTTCTTTTTTACAACATGATTCGTGGATTGCAACTTGTGAGATAATTTGTATTTTCAGCATTGCTGCTGCAGTAGCATATTTTGGAAGGATCTAGGGGTTACTAGGTTTCTAATAATTTGTTGAGTCACATTTAATATGTCCTAGGAAATCTAAGTTGTGAATTGTATTTCTAGTTCCTAGGGTAGCTCTAGAATTCTCTATGAGGACTATTTAAAGGCAAACTACAATCTGATTGTGGCAACCAAAAAAAATTTCAGATTCATAATAAATAAAAGAGTAGCAGCTCAAACCTTAAAAATCAATTTCTCACCAACAAATTTGGCATCAGAGCCAGAAATGGCTTCCGCAACTTCTACTACTGTTTTCTCCTATTCACCAAACCAAATCCCCATCTTTGAAGGCATGCATTATGATTATTGGCACAGCCAAATGAAGCTTTTCTTCATATCAGAAGGCTTGTGGGAATTAGTTGAAATAGGCTATGAGGACCCACCGCGACAGACGACACGGACAAAGCCAGACCCAAAGAATATAAAGAAAATGTGAAGAATGATGCTAAAGCATTACGCTATATTCATCAAGGTGTGAGTAGGACAATCTACCCCCGAATATATGGCATTTCTAAAGCCAAGGAAGCATGGGAAGTTCTCCAAAAAGAATTTCAGGGAAATCAAAGGGTAATTTCCATCAAACTTCAAACTGCATGGAAGAATTTTGATAATTTATCAATGAAAGATGATGAGACAATTCCAGATTTTTGCTCCCGCGTAACGACGATAGTAAATCAAATTAAAAGTTGTGGTGATAGCATTCCCGAGAAAAGATTGTTGAAAAAGTTCTAAGGAGTTTAAATTCAAAATTCGATTATATTGTTCCCGCCATCGAAGAATCGAAAGATCTCTCACAATTCTCAATGTTTGAGCTAATGGGCTCACTTGAAGCACACGAAGAAAGAATGCGAAAGCCTCCAAATCAGCCCTTGGAGCAAGCATTTCAGTCGCAACTAAATCTGTCCAAGACAGATTCTTATATGAAGAAAGGAAGTGAATTTCAAAAGAAGGAGCAACATGGAAGAGGCAATCGCGAGAATAATTCCTACCGTGGCAGAGGCAGAGGAAAGAGAGGATACCGACAACAAAGGCAAGGAAATTCCAGCCCCTACTGCATTATTTGCAAAAGGTCCGGTCATGAGTCGGTCTTGAGTAAGTCGAGTGTCGTTATAAGTGCAAAAGATGCAAAATTCCCAACCATTCTCAAGGGATTGTTTGCATCAAAATAAGGAGAAAAATGAGGCAAACTTCCTTCAAGAAGGAGAAGGAGATCAAGTGTTCTACACTTGTTTGAATGTGGAAGAGAAGTCGGATAAGGTGTGGTTTCTAGACAAAATGTTGTAGTAACCACATGACAGGAGATAAGGAAATCTTTAAAGAGCTTGATACAACTTACAAGAGTCAGGTCACTCTTGGAGATGGCAAAGCAGAAAGTGACGAAGGCAAAGGAACTATTTCGGTGGCATCAAATTCTGGAAATCAGAAGTACTTTAATGACGTTCTCTATGTACCACGTCTTGCTCATAATCTTCTGTTGGGCAGCTGGTGCAGAAAGGCTACAAAGTGGTGTTTGATGGTGGTCAATGTGAAATCATTGACAAAAAGACAAAGGTTGTTATTACAAAAGTTGGTATGGCTCGAAATAAAGTCTTTCCTCTTGTCATGCCAAGTTGTAAGAAAGTTGCTTTAAGTAGTGAAGTCGTCGACGAATCGCACCTTTGGCATTTAAGATATGGTCATTTGCATGAGAGAGGGTTGCAATTACTTAAGCAGAAGGGAATGGTGGCTGGACTTCCGGAGATCAAGGGACAAGAAGGAGTATGTGAAGGTTGTATATATGGCAAGATGCATCGCTTACCTTTTCCAAAGACATCTTGGAGGGCAAAAGTACCATTGGAGCTTGTTCATGCTGACATTTTCGGCCCCACAAGAACTCCCTCTCTAGGTAACAAAAGATATTTTCTTTTGTTTGTGGATGATTACACTCGCATGATGTGGATCTATTTTCTTGATAAAAAGTCAGATGCTTTTAGTGTCTTTTTGCAATTTAAATCCCTTGTTGAAAGACAAAGTGGCTTCCTAATCAAGACACTAAGAACTGACCATGGTGGAGAATTTATCTACAAACCCTTCATGGAGTATTGCAAAAGGGAAGGCATTATGAGGCAACTGACAGTTCGTTACAGCCCCCAGCAAAATGGTGTTGCCGAGAGGAGAAACCGAACAATTGTTGAAATGGCTAGAAGCATGCTAAAGGGTAAAAAACTACCAAATAGTCTATGGGCAGAATCTGTCCACACAGCTGTATACATCTTGAATAGCTCCCCAACAAAATCAGTTCGCAACAAGACTCCATTTGAAGCTTGGAGTGGGAGAAAACCAACGGTTGACCATCTTAAAATGTTTGGCAGCATTGCATACGCTCTAAATCAATCTCCAAACAAGGACAAATTTGATGAGAAAGGTGAGAAGATGCTTTTTGTTGGTTATAGTGATGAATCTAAAGGCTACAGGCTGCTAAATCCGGAAAACAAGAAGATTCTTGTTTCTAGAGATGTCCTTTTTGATGAAACAAGAACTTGGGAATGGGCAGCGAATGAAGATTCACCACCAGCAGCACCTAATGTCTTTCAGGCGGATAGTGGCCGCAATGACCAGCAAAACAGAAACAGTAACAATGAAGCTGCTGCCACAAACACTGAAGAGCAGAATAGCACTTCTCCTATGAGGTCAGGCTCTTCTAGTTCACCATCAAGTCCTTCCAGCAACACTTCCAGTTCTAGTTCTAGTTCTTCCTCCAGTGCACAGTCAAATTCTCCATCACCACCTCCGGTTCGACGCACCGAAAGAGTAAGCAAGCCACCTGGCCGCTTTGGCCAATGGACATCTCATGTAGTATTAACTGATGAAGTAAGTGACTTTTCTCTCTTTACATGTGAGCCACATACTTTTGATGAAGCAACGAAAGAAGATGTGTGGAGAAAAGCAATGGATGATGAGATTGCCATGATCGAAAAGAACAAGACTTGGCAGCTTGTAGATCTTCCAAAAGGCAAAGAAGTGATTGGTTTGAAGTGGGTGTACAAAACAAAATATAATGAAGATGGAAGCATTCAAAAATTCAAAGCAAGATTAGTTGTCAAGGGGTATGCCCAACAACCTGGAATTGATTTTAATGAAACCTTCGCTTCGGTCGCTCGTATAGAAACAATCAGATTGGTATTGGCTTTGGCGGCTCAATTGGAGTTAGAAGTATTTCAACTTGATGTAAAGTCTGCTTTTCTTAATGGCGAGCTAGAAGAAGAGGTGTACGTGGAGCAACCACAAGGCTATGAGGTAAAGGGAAAAGAGGATAAAGTGTACAAATTGAAGAAAGCTCTATATGGGCTTAAACAAGCTCCAAGAGCGTGGAATAGTAAGATTGATAGCTACTTCTTGAATAATGGCTTTACTAAAAGCCCAAATGAGCCCTCACTTTACATGAAGAAAAATGGGCAGAAGTTCCTCATTATTTGCCTCTATGTAGATGACTTGATATTCACCGGAAATGATTACTCTCTCATAGCCGAATTCAAGAAAAGCATGATGAAGGAATTTGAGATGACAGATTTGGGGCTTATGAAGTATTTTTTGGGCATTCAAGTCAAGCAAATAAAGGGGGAGATATTTATCTCTCAAGAAAAATATGCCCAAGACTTGTTGAAAAAGTTTAACATGAAGGACTCCAAACCAGTAGCAACACCTATGGCAGCAAATGAGAAGTTAAAGCAAGAAGACGGTGGAGCTAAGGTTGATGCAAGCATGTATCGAAGCCTTGTTGGGTCACTATTGTACCTCACTCATACAAGGCCAGACCTAACACAAGCTGTAAGTATGGTGTCTAGGTTCTTGAATAATCCTAGTAAGCTTCATTTTGCAGCAGCAAAACGGATATTGAGATACTTAAAAGGCACCGTATCACATGGCATTAAGTATACTAAGGAAGAAGATCATATTCTAGTGGGCTATACTGATAGTGATTGGGCAGGTTCACTAGACGATAGGAAAAGCACTTCAGCATATGTTATGTGCCTTGGTTCGAAGGTGATTTCGTGGAGTTTAAGGAAGCAGCAAACTGTGGCATTGTCATCCACATAAGCTGAGTATGCAGCAGCTACAGAGGCTGCTTGTGAAGTGGTTTGGTTAAGAAGAATGTTGGCAGATTTGGGGCAAGAGCAAAGTGGTCCTACAACAATCTTTTGTGATAATATGTCAACTATTGCCCTTGCTAAGAATCCTGTATTTCATGCAAGGACAAAGCACATCGAAATTCGCCATCATTTCATCCGTGACTTGGTCAACAAAAGGGCGATCCAATTGAAGTTTATTAACACCAATGATCAGCCAGCAGACATGCTTACTAAGCCGGTCACAACAGAAAAGTTTCTGAAGTTTAAGGGGCAGCTGAAAATTACAAATTAAAGGGGGAATTTGTGAGATAATTTGTATTTTCAGCATTGCTGCTGCAGTAGCATATTTTGGAAGGATCTAGGGGTTACTAGGTTTCTAATAATCTGTTGAGTCACATTTAATATGTCCTAGGAAATCTAAGTTGTGAGTTGTATTTCTAGTTCCTAGGGTAGCTCTAGAATTCTTTATGAGGACTATTTAAAGGCAAACTACAATCTGATTGTGGCAACCAAAAAAAAATTCAGATTCATAATAAATAAAAGAGCAGCAGCTCAAACCTTAAAAATCAATTTCTCACCAACACAACTTGCAAGCTAATCTCCGCCCTTTTTAAAAATTAACATCATTTAGGATTATTTAGTGATTTTTGTCATTTTCCTCCATTTCACAGTTTACTATGCATACTTTTCCTAAGGTGCATGAGGGATACTTGCATATAAGAAGAGCGTATGCTGAGAGAGTTCTAAGAAGGTTGTATGCACTTGGTCATTTGTATCATATTGTTGAAAGGAGACTATTCAGGTAATTTCAGATGTTCCTTGGAGATTTCTCACATATCGTTAAAAACAGTGTCTTCGGTGAAGCAAGGTACCATTCAACGTGGATTGCATAAAAAAATTAAGGTTTATCTTTGCACTTGTTTGGTTGTGACTGGAGTGTTTTGGACCTTTTGGTGTATGGTAAAGCACAATTTTTTGTTTTAGTTGGTTACTTTAAAAGATCGCGTACGCACAAATGCTATGTAAGTATCTGCTTTCATGCCTGTCTGCCAATTTTTGGTGAACTATAAACTACTTTAAGCCCGAGTAATAAATATATCAAATAAACAACCTTGCTTGTACGTACTGAACCATAAACCAACAAGAGCAGTTTCAGGGTAATCCAGGGTCCTTTTACTGCCGTTGTGACACCCTGGTCTCACTTTTATGCCATCACGACTCCAATCACCATGATGTTGTGTCTTTTTAGGTATTTAGTTACCCGACTCCAAAAGTTGATGGTGGCATATTGTTGAAGGTAGAAGTAGATTAGATGTTTACTATATGACGGTTTAGTGGTACATGGGCAGCATTACGCTTGATCGGAAAGCGGGCTATAGGTTCAGCAATTGGAAAAAAAAAAAGTACCCCATTAGCCCTGTACTATTTTCTTTTTCTCCTAGGCCATTGTTGTTGGATGGAAAAGGTTGTAAGAAATTCATTACAGAGTTTTTCTCTTGCCCCTTGTTACAGGTGCTATGAGTGAATTACACTCTCAATCTCAGACTTAACGCGGGTATGCTTGGCTGCTGGCTTTGTACTCTAAATTTAAGGTCTTTATTACTTTAGAGGAAAATTAATGTTAACTTTTTTCCTAGTCTTGTAACATTTAGTTCTTTTTCTTTGAGAATTGTCAAATTAGAGGAAGGAGAAGAAGAGGTAGAGCAAAAATAACCAGCAAGATGTCAGACCTTGTGCTCTGATCAGCCTTGATATAGTGGTTTGCCGTACATATCTACTCTCTTCATTTCTTTATTTTCTTTCCAATTTAAGTTTTTTATTTATGTTAGTATTATGCGCCATGTACTATTTCAGTTAATTTAATATTACTTGAAAGTTTTTGCTCATCTACACGATGTTGCAAGCTCATTCTCGTGATATGAAGAGGAATGCTTACCTTTCAGAATATATAGTAAATTGCCTTCTTATGGACTTGGGTATGTAAGAGTCTAAGCTGCATAATGCTTACTGATAGATCGTCCAATTCAACTTACGTTTCAGGATAATTGAATGTTTTAAGCCTAACTTAGTTTCTCATAAATTTACGCCACATTTTATATTTTGCCTCCTCGACAAATAAAATATATATATATATATATATATATATATCAAACATAAATTTTTTTTTTAAAACAGTCGTGCTTGACACTCTGTTTGTTCCCACACGTATTAGTCGAGACAAAGTGAGCCATAATAGAGTTGGTATATGCTACTCCTGGCAAAGTTGGTATTTTTGCAGCTCAAAGCGCTTATCATGAGATTGGATGTAAGCGAAAGGGACCACAATTTGTAAACCGGACCTCAAACCAGCAAAAAATGTTTCCAGATCCCAATTTACCCTAAATTATCTTAGTTAGAGAATTACATTATATACCAATTTTGGGTGATGTTGTAGGCTTCTAGCAATGATACGTGACTGTTTTTAACGGAATTGTCAAGGTAAGTGTTTGTAATTTTAAGTTTTATTTCTTCCATATTGATAACATTGGAAATTCATCTCTCTTAAATCATATTAGATCACGTAAGTAGTTGTTTAGTGATAAGTCTATATGAGAGTGGGGAGTGGGGGGAGATGGGAAAAGAGAGGCATATGGGAGTGGAGGGGGAGTGGAGGGGGGATGGAGGGAAGGAGGTAAACAAGGTGTCTCAGTGGGAGTGGGAGAGAGACTGTTTGTTTGGTTTGTCTAGATTCAAAATAAAGGAAGGATAAGGGGGATAGGGGAGGGATGAGGGAGTACATGATTTTGCTTAGTTCAGGGGGTAAGTGGGAAAAGGGAGAAGGATAGCGGGAGAAAGACTCTTTGTGAGAGATGGAGGTATGAAAAGCATTAGGTTTTGTTGAGATAGATTAAGTGGGGAGTGGGGGGAGATGGGAAAAGAGAGGCATATGGGAGTGGAGGGGGAGTGGAGGGGGGATGGAGGGAAGGAGGTAAACAAGGTGTCTCAGTGGGAGTGGGAGTGGGAGAGAGACTGTTTGTTTGGTTTGTCTAGATCAAGGATACCAGGTTCGGGGTTCGCCCCCACGAGCCACGACCCAGTTCAGTCGAACCGAATCTGGGTTCGTTCGCGAACGGTCCGGCGGAATTCGTGGACCAGGTCGGTCTTTCCGGTGAACCCTTGTCGGAAGAAGAAACAAGCCCAAGCGAAGCAAAGTGGGATAAAAGGCAAACAAAAATGAAAAAGGCAAACAAAAATGAAAACTGGAACTTACTGGTCGAGACGGGGATTACGGTATAGACTTCAATGTTAATTCATCAAGAAAGATGAAGGCCGGCCGTGCCGGCGCCGGAGAGGGTTCATCAGTGGATTTTTGGCTTGGGTTAGTGGATTTAGTGACGGAAACTTGAAGGAGATCTGGGTTATAGTAAAGAAGAAGAAGAAGGCCGAGTGAGCCGTGCTTGCGGAGAGAAATTCAAAGGTGGTGGATTTTGGCCTTGGGTTTGGATTTAATGACGAAGGAAGGTGAAAGTTTGGAAAAAGAAGAAGACGAATGAAGGTGAAGAAGAAGAAGCGGCGTTGCATATCATGGAAAACTGTAAAGTTAGGATAAGTTATGACCTAGTCAAAGTGTTTTTATTGTTTATTTATTTTGTTAACAAGTCCCAATACAACTCTTTCATTCCCCATTTGCAAGTTTACTAAACAATAATAAATAGATTACTCCGTATTATTTTGTACTCCGTATAATAAAACTGTTTCACACGATAAGACGATCTTATATAATAACGACTGACTCATTAATATTCCGTATCATTTTCTTAAATGGATAAATTTAGGTTTGCATTTTTTTCCAAAACTTTAGTCAACAACTCAACACTAACATCTATATAAATTTATCTGAAAAACATGGAATATGAGCAAGACAAGTTTACTATAAATATGTGTTTTTGTAAAACATTTCATATAAACATTTCATATAAATTTATATTTTCTCTTAATAAGTTCTCATATATTGTACTAAAAATATTAACATAAAAAATGGCTACCCGCTTTCCACTCTACGATGAAGTAATCCGAGGAGAAGGACGGTATTGGACATGCAAACATTGCAACAAAAATTTTTGTTGCTCGTATACAATAATTCATCAACATTTTTTCGGCGCTCCAACAGAAAAGAGGGCTAATATATTACGTTGTACGGAAATGATGGCTAATAGACAGGAATTTGAAAGGATAAGAGCAAAAGTTGAAGAGCAATATCAGCAAATATAACATCATATTGTATCAATAAAACAGTGATGGCTTAGTATAAAATTACTAATCAATAAATGAATTGTTACAATTATAAATATTGTTGTGATAATGTTTATGTTATTTTATTTAAATTATTTGTCATTACTTTATTGTGTAAGATATAAATAATCAACGAGTGATCGTATTTATAATCCGATGTATAAGTTGATTATACTCCACGTCTCCACCTCTTTACGACTCGACCTATTAAATATTTACGCCGATAAAGATTTTTGTAATGACAAAGTATAGTGCAATAGTTATATAAAAATAATGTCAAAGTGACTTAGTTGATAAATAAGTTGTTTAATTGATCAATACCATAAGCAATTGACTTAATTAATGATCAATGATCAATGATCACATATATGTATATATGTTAATACGAAGTATTATTCTTAGATTGATCAAAAGCCAAAGTGCCAAACAATAAGATTCGAATTCGGTTCGATTCGAATTTGGAATTTGAGTAATACAATAATTAGATTGATTGGTCAATCAATAACAAACAATAAACATTGCGAGTTACACTCAAGATGAACTTATGAGTTATCAATGTATATTCAGAGATGAACTTATGAGTTATAACAGCATATAACTTGTACGAGTTAAACTATAACTCGATAATCATACTCAATTTAACATTGCGGGTTACACTCAAGATGAACTTAAGAGTTATCAATGTATATGATTACAAGAGTTACACTAATAATAACTGATATAATAACTCGTAACTTATATAATTCACTCATTGATCATCTTTATAGATCAATAATAGTAGTATTGATCTATAAAGATGATCAACAAGTGAATTATATAAGTTAAGAGTTATTATATCAGTTCACTAATAGTAGTATTGATCTATAAAGATGATCAAGTTACGAGTTATTATATCAGTTCACTAATAGTAGTATTGATCTATAAAGATGATCAACGAGTGAATTATATAAGTTACGAGTTATTATATCAGTTCACTAATAGTAGTATTGATCTATACAGATGATCAACGAGTGAATTATATAAGTTACGCGTTATTATATCAGTTCACTAATAGTGCTTATAGTAGTATTGATCTATAAAGATGATCAACGAGTGAATTATATAAGTTACGAGTTATTATATCAGTTCACTAATAGTAGTATTGATCTATAAAGATGATCAACGAGTGAATGGTATAAGTTACAAGTTACGTCGATTCACTAATACCATTATTAGAATACCATTTTATTTTTAATTAAATAAGACATCAAAAATTTAAAAGGAGATTTTTTTAGTTTTTAATTAATTAAATAATTAATAATAAATTGAAAGAAGATTATTCTAGAATATGAATACGAAGCATCAAAAGTTTACACATAGAATAAGGCCCAACAACAACATTGAATACTAAGCCTATCAAATATTATATAGCCGTCAATTGCACCGCACTAAACACACACTCACAACCATCTCCCTCATCTTAGTCTTCTACACAATTAAAAATTCAATAAAAATAAATGGCTTTTGGAAGAAGAGGAACCAAACGACGGTTGGATGCAGAAGAAAATCCAACTGAAGTAGAACATGAAGATCACAATGAAATTATTGTGATAAATGAAGATGATATGAAAACTGAACCCACACAACCTCAAACAACAACAAACCACCGAAATCCATTACCTTTGTATTCGGAAATCACCAAAATCGGTAAGAAAAAATGGGCCTGCAATCATTGTAAAAGAAGTTTCACGAGTTCCTATACAAGAGTTCATCATCATTTTTTTGGTCCTCAACCAGGCGAAAAATCAAAATCATTCGTTGTAGCGTTACGCTCGCAAACAGTCGAATTTCAAAGAATCCGAGCAATGGTTGAGCAAGCAGAGTCTAGTGGTGGTTCCCAATCATTAACCAAATCAACCATTAAAAACGATGAACGTGGGAAAATCAGGAACTCAAAAGAATCCTATTGCGGAATCATTCCGTACAGTTGAGCGACAACAACTCGATGTTCTTATTGTTCGAGCATGCGCCAATGGCATTCCTTTCAATGTGCTAAGGAATCCAGATTTTACTAACATGATAAAAGCATTATCTAATGCTCCTTTTGATTACAAACCACCTTCTTTTGATAGAGCAAGAACAAGCGTATTAGATGAAGTATACCGTCAAGTGGACAACGAGTTGGCTGTTGTGAAAGAAACGTGGGGTCCTTATGGAACGTCTATAGTGTCGGACGGTTGGACTAACGTCAAAGGGGAGCCACTCATCAATGTTATCGCTTCAAACAACCGAGGCTCCATGTTCATGTACGCCGATGATTTTTCGGGACAGGAGAAGACGGGGAAAAATATTGCGAATTACCTACTGAAATCAATTGATGAAATCGGGCCATCCAATGTGTTACAGGTAGTTACGGATAATGCTGCAAATTGCAAGGCCGCAGGAAAGGAGATTGAAAAGGTACACAAACACATTTTTTGGTCTCCTTGTGTTGTGCATACAACAAATTTAATATTTAAAGATTTCGATTCATCCTTTGGGTGGATGAGTGAAACATACAAAAAAGGAAAGGAGATAGTTAAGTACTTCAAACATCATCAAAATGCTAGTTCTGTTTTTCGCGCCCATTCCGATTTGGAACTGTTAAAAGTGGCAAAGACTCGTTTTGGGTCTCATCATTTGCTACTGGAAAGGCTTTTAAAGTGTCGTGACGCTCTTGCTATCACTGTTGTTCAAAGGGGTTGGAAAGATTGGATCAAAGGGGATGAAGAATTAGGGAGAAGAGTCGCAGCTAACATAAATGATAGTGACTTTTGGGATGAGGTAGAGAACGTCCTAAAAATAACAAAACCTCTTTATATGATGATAAAATTTTCTGATGGGGAAGGGCAAAAAATGGGTGAAGTGTATGAAAAAATGGATTGCATGATTGGTGAGATGAAGGATATAGTGAACAATAACACACATGCAGAGGATTGGAATAAAATGGAAGACATACTTGTTAGTCGATGGGAGAAAATGAATATACCTCTACATTGCCTTGGGTTTGCACTTAACCCACACTTTTACGATGCCAATTATTTGAAAACCCCTGCACCCGGTGGTCTTCCGAGGCGCCCACCAAATGCGGACCGAGAAGTCGTTAACTGAGTCTTAAAGGCATTTGACAAAATTGGTGAAGACGCGGCTGAAAAAACACTTATACGCCAACAATTATCAGCCTTTCAATCTAGAGAAGGGATTTTCGGGACGCGTGAAGCTATTGCCGATGCTATTATTATGAATCCCATTTCTTGGTGGAATGCGTATGGATCCGAGACTCCGGAGTTGGCTGATATTGCGGTGAGAGTTTTATCACAGCCCATTAGTAGTTCGTCCGCTGAGAGAGTGTGGAGCACATACTCCTTTATCCACAATACGAAGAGAAACCGTCTAAATGGAGCACGTGCGGATAAACTCGTGTTCATTCATTCAAATATCTGGCTTCTATCTCGCTACACTACAAGCTATAATCAAGGACCGTCGAAGAAATGGGATATAAATCCCGAGAGTGATTATTTAGATGATTCATTAGTTAGATTAGAAGAGTTACGTTGTGGGTAGGAATGTAGGATTTTAGCTAGTTATTGAAAACAATGTTTCTTTTTGCTTTGCTAAAATGTTTAATCTTTGTTGCTGAAACTTTATTTTACATTGTTTTGGAATTTGGAATTTATTTTATGTTATTTAAAGAAAGTTATTTTTTGGAAAGCGAACCCAATTCTGAGCTTTAATACACTCTTCCGAACCGAGTTCACCATAAGTAGCGAACTCCGAACTCGAACTACGAACTCGAACCGGACCGAATCCCGAACCATGTAACCTTGGTCTAGATTCAAAAGGAAGGAAGGATAAGGGGGATAGGGGAGGGATGAGGGAGTACATGGTTTTGGTTAGTTCAGGGGGTAAGTGGGAAAAGGGAGAAGGATAGCGGGAGAAAGACTCTTTGTGAGAGATGGAGGTATGAAAAGCATTAGGTTTTGTTGAGATAGATTATTCGTAGCTTGTTTAGTATGTTTGGTTTTGTTTAAATTCCCTTCACATTTTGTAGTTATTGAATGACCTTTTTTTACCGAAAAAATGGCGCTAATGATTATGCAGATTACGACTAAAACGATGAAAATAATGATGTTGAGATAGATTATTCGTATCTTGTTTAGTAGCTATGCCAGTGGTGAACCACCTTAGGTTAGATCATGGACCATCTTTTTTGTTTTTGTTGGTTAGTTTTAGTGATGTGTGGTTGTTAAATGTATTTTTGTGTATCGCACATGATCGTAGCTTAGTCAAGATTTGGGGCTATAAATTTATTTTTTGACTATTAGGAATGTATATTTTATTGATTTTGTTTGTTATATATGTTATGATCTAGACAGTGGATTAGGGCTCGCCAACATTTGCTATAAATGAATTGGACCACCAATTATGAAGTCATTGGTGAGCCGCCCAAAGTACCACTGACGGGAGTTGTAATTTTTAGAAGTAGGGGAGTTGTTTTAGTGAAAATTATCCAGTACCGTTTGTTGAAAAAATATGCAAGGTCTCATGGAAGGTGGTTATGGACCGGTGATGAGGAGTTTATTGGTAAGCTGGAGATGAAGGGGTTTGGTGGTAGGCTGGAGTTATAATTTGTGATTGTCATGTTGATTACTTTTTCATTTTGAAATGTAATTTGTGATTTACATGATGACAGAAACAATCATGTAACTATGTGAGTCCCTTTGGTGTTGCTTGGTTCTTTTTGCTTTTAAATGTGCCCCCTTTTGTCGAATAAGAATGTTGTACTATAAACCTACTTAACATAGAATTGATCTTTGAGATTATTGAAAGGTAATAAACTCTTGTTGGCATGTTTGTTTAAGTGCTTTTGAAAGTTCCACATCAATTGTGTTAATCCCAAGGTATGTTGCAGGTTACCCGTAGCACGTAAGAGAGATGAGATTGATGAAGTTGATGTTGAAGCCATGAAGAAAATGAGAGAAAGAGATTTAGGAATGGAGGCAGCAAAATTGTGGTTACTCGTGGCACGTAAGAGGGAAGAGATTTAGGAATGGAGGCGGCAAAATTACGGTTAATTAATTCACGTCTTTCAGTTAGGATGTTTAATTGGTTTGTAATGTAACTATAGCATGTGAACTACAACTTTGATGTAATTCAAACTCAATTTTGGTCTGTACAAAAGCATGGGTGTTGTTATCCTCTCTAATGTGATTGTAAAACAAGTGTGTTATACGCAATATGATGTGTGTGTTTGTGGCCTCACTTCACCTCTACTTGAATTCATGGTATTGCCTCTGACAACTTGCTATAACACCCTCGACTGTTTTCAAAGATTGAAAATAAAGAATGTTGCAGGGATAAGCTACGATGCAACAAATTAAAAGTTTAAGCGCTTCAAGGTGCATGTCTAATTAAATTTGTAGTCTTGAACTGTTCCGCTGGTAACATGACATGCAAGAGTTCTCAAGTGACTATCATACGACCAAAGTTATCTATATGCGAAGGTCAAAGGCAGATGTCAAGTGAAATATCGCTTTACAGAAAGAATTGTATAGTGTGCCTAGAAAAAAAACACATCGAACAATGATCATCGTCTCAAGCAACAGAGATGACTAGAGCTACAAAACTACTCTTTTATGATTTAACAAGCAACCGCACTCCGTGCTTGAATCAATACTAATCCAACTAAACGAGTCACAATATCTTAGGGTGTCGCGCGCGAATACAACAACTAGTACAACCAAAAGCCATAATTACAAGAGTTTAAATGGTTACAAGTGTAAAACAAATTAAAAACCCTAAATTACAAGAAAAAGTGTAAATCGGAAAATGACATTAAACATGCACTAAAACCCAATAATCAACAATATTATTTTGCTAATTAGACCCAATTTATTGGACACAAATTGACGTTATCATGAATCTCTAGAAGATATTCAAATAAAATGATCATTTTGTTAATATGCTCATTTTAGAAGCACAAATTCTCATTATAAACGGACACTATCCGTCTATAATGAAAAACGGGCCAAATACAATACCACTTTCCTAATAGGACAAACAACAACTGGAGTGATGGGGGAAAAAAATGTCACCACTTTCATTGTATTTGACTCGTCTATAGAAATAGACGGATATACCCGTCTATAGCAAGACTAATTGTTTTAGAAGATGCTGATAGTACATATAATGAGGTGGTGGTATTTATTGATATTTTATTATGAAAGGAAGTTACGAAAAATAATTAGTTTTGATTCTTCACAACCAAACACGGTAATTGATTAATGAACTGACAGAGTGAAGACCTCTCTGTAAATCGGATGGATGATAAAGGTGCTATCTTGAATGGTTGTATAAATAAGTAAGTTTGAATGGATCTGAAGGACATTATATTGCTAGTCAAGAGCAAATTATTAAATTAGTAATTTGTTAAACCATGAAACAATGAAATGAGACATTTAATAAACACTGGCTGAGTTAGGGTATCACCAAGTGATTCATGTGTGCTCCAAATATTGTGAATATGGTTGTGTTGTTTTATTTTTGTACTTGTTGCGATTTTAGGTGTCAAGATATTGAAATACTAAATTGTCTTATCGTAGATACACGATATCTTTTTAATTCCGAAAAACGCCCGACAATAATGATCGGACTACAATATGTCTTTGATATGGTTGCGTTGAGTCGATAATTAACAGAACGGTTCTTTACGAAACTCGAAACATATATTAAATACATGAATTTTTTTCTGCATGTCGCAAGTGTCAAAATGACGCTAACTAAAGGCAAAACTGTAACACCCCCTTCTTACCCGACTAACGTAATCGGGGAAAGTTACCCTCTCGGTTTCTCGAGGTAGTGAAATCGGAGATACAATCCAAGAACAATTTTATAAATAACATGCTTAATGGATTACAATGAATAAACGAATAATGAAAGATTACAAGTCATGACTCCTAAGCTAATCTAATCAATCATGTCCGACTCGGAGATCATCACGTCCCTTCTCCTGCATGCTACCAAAGCTAACCTGTAAACAAATGCTCCCCATATGATCGGAAATATCATATAGATCGACACAGACCACCCCGGAAATAGGTGACATTTACACGGACACAACAAACGTCAGTTTCAATGATAAACGCAACACATGACATAATAAGGAAATATGCAACATGTTGATTATATGAATGAGACACGGATAAATCAACATCATATCGGTACCGAGACACGCCCAGACATACTCCCAACCTCTACTCCAGTACCGGGACACGCCCAGGTATACAGATTATCACACTAGGTATCGGGACACGCCCAGGCGTACCGGGTCCGGAAGCCAACCGGATCCCCGGCCAGACGTCGTGTCTCAACCACACACGTTCCTCCGTGCTCAAGTCATTAATGTGCACATTCCCCTTGGAGAGGGAAGCTCAAAGGGGCGACCCGAGCGCAAGACGGTCTCCCAACCGTCTTACGTCTCGTCAACAATCAAGTATCACCACCAAGGATCTCCCAACGCAACACGATTATAACCATACATGGAACAATGAAAACGCCACATTAAACATATGACCAATTCATGAATTAAATCCCACATGCTATGAATAAAAACCCTTCCAATACCCACATGGCATACTAACCAACTTAAGAATGCATTTGGCAAAGAAAGGCACACAAACATGCTTATACAACATTGAAACCGAGTAGGATAACCTACCTTTAAGCAGAATCCTCAAGCTAATCGAAATCACCAAGTATCCATCTCATAAAACCGTTTCATCCTACATCAATCATGTAATAACTATCACAATCCACTCTATACTAAATTACAACATAAAATCCCTCATTATTAGTTACTAACTATTCATTTTACATAACTAAATACTAATTAATCTCTCTTAATAAACCCTAATCCGGGATAAACATAAAACAAAGAGGAAAAAGGGTAGGATGTTGACTTACAAAGGTAGATCGGGAATAAGGAGGGGTGTTCCACCATTAATCCAAGCTTGAATGTCAAAGGGAAGGTTTAGGGAGCCTTTAGAGAGAGGGTAGAGTGTTTTAGAGGGAGAAGGAAGGAGAAGAAGAATGAAGAGGTTGGTGTTGGGATAAGATGAAATCCTGAAATATCATCTCTCGGGTACCGCTCAACACACTCGACCGAGTGACCGGTTCACTCGACCGAGTGCCAACTCACTTGGTCCACTGGAAGTCTACTAGGTCTAGTTTCGGTCTTACTTGGTCTCGTCCGAGTACATGTGGGTTCTCTCACGCGTCTCTAGGTCTAAGTGTGGGTTCAACAAATGTCGGGTATTACAATCTTCCCCCTATAAAATGAACTTCGTCCCCGAAGTTCGCCACTCACTCCCTTTCCCACTATTCCCCGGTCTATTCTTGAGCCTCATTCTCGGTTCCTGTGTGTTCTCTTGCCATCATCACTAATTTTCCACGTATCATGCTATTTCTTTTATTTTCCGAGTTTTTACATTCACTCCCCCTAAAAGGGAACTTCGTCCCGAAGTTCGCTATAAGACTCACATGACACCCTTCCGGTAACCTAGCATTATTACCACAAGTTGTGTACGATTACTATATGTATATGTGTCTCGCTTTTATATTAATATATCTTACCTTTTATCAAAAATACTATATGTATATGTATACATGTATATGAGTACTCTTTATGACTAGGCTCAACCACTCTTAGTATTCAACATATCATTCACATATCATATCGAACCACCACAACACGTACTAGTGTTACCAACTCGTCAGGTGGTGTGTACTCATTACTATTATTTACTTTTTCACTATTATTACGGAATGCATACACATTTTCATGCACTAATGCCATCATATAGTCATTTGTAGTCCGATTGTTTTCTTTTACCGCTCAAACAACTGACAAGGTCAAGAGTAAACAATTCATAAAGGTCTATTTTGTGGGTTTTCTATGGTCAATCGACTCTTAGTAGGTCGGTATAGTTCAAAATCAAGGTCAAATGCGTCGTAGGTGGTCTAAAATTCCTAAAAAGGGTCAAATTTCACTATACTCGGTCGAATTCAGCAGTTACTCGACCGAGTCGAAGTCAGTCGGTCGAGTGGTCATGCCACTCGGTCGAGTGTTGGTATTTACAGGAGGTATTAAGGTCTGTCTTTCGACCTACTCGATCGAGTTGATCTGTCACTCGGTCGAGTGGGCCGCCACTCGGTCGAGTGTGAAGGGCACTCGGCCGAGTGTTGCTAGGTAGTCCAAATTTCTAGCCACCAATGGCCTCCAAGTTCCCCTATGGTCGAGTATACATGCAATGGAGTCCAAGCGGAGTTTACCACACCATTCAATCATGCAAGTCCTACTAGTATTGGCCTTATGGCCGGCTTACAACACGATAATTAAAGTGTTCAAAGTTCTAAACGATAATGAAAAGTGCTAAAGAGTCTGAATCATAAAACCATCACTACGCGGAAGGCTTCCTCTTCTTGCTAATGTTTGACACCCATCTTTCCCACCCGGGACGTCTCTTCCCCATCTTGCTTCCTCCTTGTGCTTGCTCCTCCTCCTTGTCCTCTTCCTCTTCTTCATTCACCTCCTCATCCCCCGGTGCCCTACGAGCTGCCTCCTCCCACACTTCATCAAGGTCCATGGCCTCCGTCGCCGTAGATGTTCCCGCCTCACTTCCATCCCTTGATAGACGTTGCTAGGATAGATCCCGACATCACCCATGTATGGGTCATGCAAGTGTCTTACGCCAAAAGGAAAGTTTATCTCCTAATCCGATGGTTGGATACCATAGGCCTTGAAAACTCCGGAGGTGTCTCCGGGTCCGGACCAAAAGCTATGGCGGTGGGCAGGTCGTACTCCTTGATTATAGGCAACCTCGTGCATGTCTCTCAACACAAGGTCGGTGTTTACTCGGTGTATGAGGTACGACATGGGATAGTTGGAGTCAAAGGTGGATGGGGCTTGGCCAAAGTTCCCGGCATAAGGTGGGGGCATCATAGTTGTAGGTATGGAGTGGGGAAAAGGTGTGGGAGCTTGCTCGACAGGAGCACGAGGTGAGGGAGGTAACGGGGGTGCCTTCCATTTCTCGGTGGCATCCTCAAGTTCAAAGGTGAGGCTACTAGGGATGGTATACGTTTGGGCCTCGGGGCGGGGTGATCCCGCTTTTTCTAAAGGGAAAGTCGGGGGTAGGTCCTCACCGGTGGGGAGCTTCATATACCACTCATAATCAACCCTCCAAGAATAGGTGACGTCCTTCTCTCCATCTACTACCCAAGACTTAGCTCTCAACCAATCAAGATCAAAATAAACTACTTCCTTGGGCATGGGTGCATCCACCGCCCCCGGTTCATAAGCTAACAAGTTCTTGGCCAATCGAGTCACCAAAGCTCCACAATTTAAGGAGCATTGGTCCACCTCGGCCATCCTCGCAAGGGCAAGACACATCAAAGACACGGCATTGAAGTGGAGATAGTTTTCATGACGGGGGTTAAGGTAGAAGCTCAAGATCAATACCTTCGTGGAGTTGAGCTTGCTCGGGTACCTCCTTTTATAGAGGAGGTTGGTCAAGGAGCGCAAGAAAATCTTTAGGACGAGGTCCTCAATGTCACTAGTCTTCATATTACTTACACTAACCTTTTCCTTGCTTGTGTAAAGATGGTAATATTTTGAAGCTTTCATGTCCTTCTCAATCTTGTCATGGTGACCTACAACTCGCTTACCCACCCCTAGATGGTCGGCAAAATCATCACTACCTAGATTGAAAGAGGTATTCTTGAGCCTAGAACTCACCTTATGGGTCCCCTTGTCATAGGTGAAGGAGCTCAAAAACTTGAGGGTGAGGTTGTGGTAACTGATCTCCTCCAAGGTGTACAAACCCTCCAATCCAAGAACCGTGAAGATATTATGCACCTCCTTCTCTATTCCTAGGACTTCCAAGGTACTTACCGACATGCATTTGGTCGGGGCCATCCTCCTAGTGGCTAGGACCTTAAACTTGTCCCGGTTCTCCTCATTCTCAAAAGCTATGGACGGGTAGTCCGGAAGGGTGATAGCGGGTGGTGCTTCTTGTTGAGGTTGGCAAGCATTCCTTCCACGACTGGCTCTAGCGTTCCTTGCCATGCCACAAGAGAATTACACACAAGATATGGAACGGGAAAGGTAAGAATTGGAGGCAAATGTTGGATGTGAATGAGGATTTTCTCAACTTTTCAAATCGATAAATATCAAATGAGGAGAATTTCTAAGATAGTTTCTTTGCAAATTTTAACCAACTTCTCAAGTTCACATGTTATGAGTTCTTTTTTCGGAAATTAGTGTAATACTCCGTATTTATAAGTCTTGGGGTACTCTATCGAGTAGGCCTTACTCTGTCGAGTAAGGGTAAGTTGCGAAATAAAATAGTTTCTGACCTGTTGGGTACTCGATCGAGTAGCTGGGGCACTCGATCGAGTAAGGGGGTACTCGATCGAGTACCTTGGGTACTCGATCGAGTACCTTGGGTACTCGATCGAGTGTCCGGTTTTACGGGGAGTTTTCTCGGGTTTTGTTAATTATGCGATTAAGGTATTTAAGCTTCATCGTCGTTATTCTAAATCACTTTTACAAAACCTAAATTCCTGTTTAAGAGAGAAAGCAAACAAGTTCATCTTCTTAATCGCATTCTTAGCAATTCCCGGAGTTCAGACGGTCAGTTCTTGTCGTTGTGTATACCGTTGAGTTCCTTGCGTCGAGGGTAAGATCTACGTACCCTTTTTATTGTATTTCCTTTGATTTGGTTAAACCCTAATTTAGAGATTGGGGGTTTTTATGTGTAGTATGTGATTGGTAGCCTCTATGTGTTGTATGATAGGAGGAGGGTTCATAGAAGAGGCTTTTGACTCGTGCCAGAGAGACCGACCGTCGATTGTGTGCGTACCGGTAGGATTTCCTACTCGGTATTAGTCCCATAATGGGATATTGGTTGATGTATTGTATTTGGTTGTTTGATATAATAGTTGTGTTGTGATTGTGGTTGTGATCATTGTTGATGGTTCGCGAGGCGTGGCCTCGGCTGAGTGGGGTCACTTGCGGGAGTGACTTCACGCCCTAGTTTCGCCTTCTGTGGAACCCGCCACAGAAGGGATGTGCACATTAATGGACAGGGTTATCGCTCACTATGTGGAGCGGGGATTTGGTGGGTACGGCTGCGGTCCCCCATCGGGTGGTCCCAAAGGGACGATCGATATAGAGATGATGGGACTTGGTTGGTTGTGTGTGTGTGTGTGACAGTTAAGGCATCTGCTTATCTTATCATTGTTGTTTATATTGATTGAGTGATTAGTACTGACCCGGTGTTGTTTTGTAAACTGCGGTGATCCATTCGGGATGGTGAGCGAGATATTGAGCGGTATTGAGATGAGTACTGGGATAGCCGGGATGCCACGACATGATGATAGGAGTCTTCCGCTTTGTAGCCTTTAGTTTATTTACATTTCGATTAGAACAGTCAGTTTGAGATCATGTATCGTACTTTTGGTTTGGTTTTGAGGATTGTAACTATTCGCTAAATTATTTATAATAAACGTTGTTTCTTTATTGTTGTTTGATTATTATTGCCTCGGGTAACCGAGATGGTAATGTCTTCATACCTGAGTGGTCCTGGTAAGGCACTTGGAGTATGGGGGTGTTACAAATGGTATCAGAGCGACGATCCTGAAACCCGTAACCAATGAACCTAATGAACATAGGGAGTTAATTAAAATGAACCCGGGGTAAAAGTTGTAGGAGCTAGTGCAAAGGCTTGGGAGACGTCCTAAAGTCGCAGGGGTCGCCCTACAACTTTGAACCGGTCACATGGGGGAAGTGTTTGTCGAGTCGTATGTGTGTTTGGTTAGCTTGTGTAAGAATGTGATGAAATGTGTTAATTGTTGGGTGTTGAAGTAGAAAGTTGAGCATGTGAAAGAAAATGGTGATATGTGGGAACTTGTTGATGAGATGATAACATGTTGGATGATTTACAATGTGGCATTTAATAACATGATGAAATGATCTCGTAGATAGTAGATCGATGCGTAGCATGTTTATTATGATATAATGTGGTTTATAAGTTTAGCATGTTAGCATATGACGTAACATGCGGGTAGCTTTTATGTATTAGCGTGACTCGATCGAGTGGGACTGACTCGATCGGGTGGATTTTTAACGATTTTGAGTCCAGAATCGCGTTTTTGGGCACTCGATCGAGTAACTAGGGGTACTCGATCGAGTAGAAATCACTCGATTCGATCGAGTAGCCTAGATACTCGATCGAGTAGGTAAGAGATCGAAGGTCCATTTAGGGTCGATGTTTGGGTACTCGATCGAGTATGTTGGGAACTCGATCGAGTAGCCCGTTACTCGATCGAGTATGTTTGGGAACTCGATCGAGTAGGTCCTGGGTGGCGTGTCTTCGTGTTTTGAAGTTTAGTACGTATGTTCATATCTACCCTTTCTTATATATGTATAGTTTCAAGATGCCGCCCAAGAGAACTGCTTTGTATGCGAGAGCTGAACTTATGACCGTGGATGACATCGTCAAGATGTTAGAGCACCAGGATGCTCTTACTGAGACCCTAAAGAAAGTGAATGAGGACAAGAATAAGGATAAGGAGAAGGAGGTTGATCATTCAAAAATCAGCCTCTACATTGCGAGGTTTAACCCGAAAGAGTACAAGGTAGTTGGGGAACCTAACCTTCTTGATAGTTGGCTGAGAGAGATGGAGAACATATTAGATTTGGTTCACTGTCCTGATGAGACGAGAGTGGAACAGGCTGCGTTCTATCTGAGGGAGGCAGCAGGCAAGTGGTGGGATTCAGTGAAAGTGAGTGCTAAGGAGATATATACAAACCAAGGCTTACCTGCTATACCTTGGGAGGAGTTTCGTAGGGCTGTGAGAAAAGAGTTTGTACCGGAACATGTGAGGAGTAAGATGAGAGAAGAGTTTGATGGTTTTAAGATGACCGCTGAGATGTTTGTGGCTGAGTACTACAAGCTATTCAATGAGAAGTCTAGGTATGCTGAGGATATGGGTTTGAGTGAGGAGAATCTGGCATTGAGGTTTGAGAGGGGGTTGACCCCTAAGATTATGGATAAGTTACCCGTGGGAATCCTTACAGATGTTAAGGAAGCTTATGAGAGGGCTGGGAGAGCTGAGAGGTTGGTGGAGATGGCTCAGGAGAGGTTAGGTGGTGAGAAGAGGAAGTCTGAGAGCGAGGGTGGTGGCCAATCTAATCACAAGAAAGGCAACCACAATCGATCTAAGGGATTTTCTTCGGGTCCGGTTCGATCTTTGGGGCTTCCTTTGGGCGTGGCCGAGGAAGTGTGAGTAATAGTTGGGGAGTGAACTGCTATAGCTGTGGTGGTGTAGGCCACAAGAGACATGAGTGCACAAGTGCACCAGGATCTTTCCGGAGACTGCGCGCAGCTTTGCGAGCAACAGGCCACTACCTGGATCATGGCCAAACCGGGAAGTCGAGTTACCGAGTTGAGGCAACCGCAACGGCGGTAATTCTTATCAGGAACCACCAGCGAGCAACAACAACAATCAAGGGTCGGGTGCTAAGCCGACCACCTCAGCCAGTACTGTCCAGGGAGGTGGGCAGGAAACCAGTGGCAAGTTATTCATGATGGAGAAGAAAGCAGCTGAGGAAGATGCGCACGTTATCACCGGTACATTCCTTGTTAATGGTCTTCCTACCTTTGTTTTGTTTGATTCGGGGGCTTCTCGGTCGTTTGTGTCTTGAGTCATGTCAAACATTGGGTTTGAGAGTATATGAGTCCGTTAGGGAGCAAGTTTTTATACCTTCGGGTGAGTCCGTATCGTGTGGGAGATTGTTCGAGAGATGTATCTTTGATAGTTGGGCAAGTTGATTTCCCTGTAGACTTGCTAGAGTTTCCTTTTAACGGTTTTGAGATGATAGTCGGGATGGATTGGTTAGGAAAGTATAAAGCTAAGATTGACTGTCATCAAAAGAAAGTGTCTTTAAGAGGTCCTAAGGGTGTTAGTGTGTCTTATCGTGGGTTTCTAGTCAAACCCAAAGTTAAGTTGATTGCACATTGTCACATTGAAGTCTTATCTGAGGAAGGGATGTCCTTCGATCTTGTGCCATGTGAGAGATGACCGGATAGAGAGTCCGACAATTGATCAGATACCGGTGGTGGGAGAGTTTGCAGATGTTTTTCCGGAGGAGATTCCGGGGTTGCCACCGAAGAGGGAGATAGATTTCACTGTTGAGTTGAAGCCAGGGACGGGGCCAATCTCTAAGGCACCGTGCCGTATGGGTCCTAAGGAGATGGAAGAACTTAGGAAGCGGTTGGATGATCGATAGAGAAGGGATACATTAGACCAAGTGTATCGCCGTGGGGAGCACCCGTTCTTTTCGTGAAGAAGAAAGATGGGAGTTTGAGGTTATGCATAGATTACGGGGAGTCGAACCGAGTGACGATAAAGAACAAGTACCCTTTGCCAAGGATAGATGACCTGTTTGATCGGTTGAGTGGTGCAACAGTCTTTTCTAAGATTGATTTGAGGTCGGGGTACCATCGGTGAAGATTAGAGAGGTGGACATACCAAAGACAACTTTCACGTCGAGGTATGGCCATTATGAGTATGTGGTGATGCCGTTTGGGTTGTCTAATGCGCCGGCGGTGTTTATGGATTTGATGAACAGAATCTTGACGCAGTTCTTGGACCAGTTTGTAGTGGTGTTTATCGATGATATCTTAGTCTATTCTAAGACTAAGGAGGAGCATGAGGAGAATCTGAGGATCGTGTTGCAAACTTTGAGGGATCATGAGTTGTATGCTAAACTGTCCAAGTGTGATTTCTGGTTAGAGAAAGTTGCTTTTCTGGGGCATGTAATCTCTAAAGATGGGGTAGCTGTGGATCCGGCGAAGATTGAGGCAGTGACAAAGTGGGAAGCACCGAAGAATGTTGATGAGGTTAGGAGTTTCTTGGGTTTAGCTGGATACTACAGACGGTTCGTGAAAGATTTCTCCAAGATAGCTAGACCGATGACAGCGTTGATGAGGAAAGAGAACAGGTTTCGTTGGGATGAGAGTTGTGAGACGGCGTTCCAAACATTAAAGGAGCGTTTGACCACGCTCTGTCTTAGCATTGCCTGAAGGGAGCGAGAACTTTGAGGTTTATACGGATGCCTCGAAGAATGGGCTGGGATGTGTGTTGATGCAGAATGGTAAAGTGATTGCCTATGCTTCTAGGCAATTGAAGCCTTATGAGGAGAATTACCCTACTCATGATCTGGAGTTGGGTGCAGTGGTGTTTGCTCTCAAGATTTGGAGACATTACCTTTATGGAGCAATCTTTAAGGTATTTTCTGATCACAAGAGTCTCAAGTACATCTTCACGCAGAAGGAGTTGAACATGAGACAGAGGAGGTGGATGGAGCTGATTGGCGATTATGACATGGAAATCATCTACCATGAAGGGAAGGCCAATGTTGTAGCTGATGCTTTGAGTAGGAAGAGTGTACATTTCCTGTGTACAGCTCTATCTTTGATGAGGTTGAGGGATGAGGTAGCGAGTTTTGGGATACATATGATGCAGAAAGGAGATGCCATGGGTGATATGACAGTACATCTTGAGTTTTATGATGATATTCGGGGTAAGCAGGCTTTGGATCCTAAGATAGTGGAGTGGAGAGCTGGAGTAGAGAAAGGGACAGTGTCCCGGTTTTCTATTCATACAGATGGTAGTTTGAGGTTTGATGGTAGGTGGTGTGTTCCTAATGATGAGGAGTTGAAAAAGACTATCATGACAGAGGCACATTGCACACCATATTCAGTTCATCCAGGTGGAGACAAGCTATACAAGGATTTGAAAAAAATGTTTTGGTGGCACAGGATGAAGAAAGAGACTGAGTTTGTGTCCCGTTGTTTGACATGCCAGAGAGTTAAAGGGGAACAATGACGACCACAAGGTAAGATTCAGTCTTTAGAGGTACCTGAGTGGAAGTGGGAATCCATTTCCATGGATTTCATTGTGGGTTTGCCAAAGAGTCAACAAGGTAACAACATGATTTGGGTGATAGTAGATCGTCTGACCAAGTCAGCTCACTTTGTTCCAATGAAAGATACATGGACTAAGGCACAATTGGCTATGGCCTATCAAAAGAACGTGCTTAAGTTACATGGAGTCCCTAAGGACATAGTGTCTGACAGAGATGCGAGGTTTATATCGAGGTTTTGGAAGGAGTTGCGGGAATCGTTGGGAACAACTTTGAAGATGAGTACAACATTTCATCCTGCGACGAGACAGGCGGGCAGAGAGAGAACAATCAAGACTCTTGAGGATATGTTGCGAGCTTGTGTGATGGATTTTGGTGGTAGGCGGGAGCGAGGGTTGGACTTGATAGAACTTTCTTACAATAACGGTTATCACACCAAAGTATAGGTATGGCACCGTTTGAGGCTTTGTATGGGAGGAGATGTAGGAGTCCAATCTGGGGACGATAGTCTTTGAGGCGGTGGTTTTAGGACCAGAGATGGTGCATGAGATGGTGGAACAGTTAAGATGATCGGGAACGGATGAGAGCAGCCCGGGATCGACAAAAGAGTTATGCAGATCTACATCGTCGGGACATAGAGTTTCAAGTTGGGGACAAGGTTCTTTTGAAAGTTTCTCCTATACGCGGGGTTATGAGATTTGGGAAGAAAGGCAAGCTAAGTCAGAAGTTTATAGGGCCCTATGAGATCTTAGAGCGAGTTGGGGAAGTTGCTTATCGTCTGGCTTTACCAGCTGCGTTAGAGAGAGTGCATAATGTGTTTCATGTATCGCAGCTGCGGAAGTATGTGAGTGACCCGTCACATGTGTTAGAGGCAGAGAGCTTAGAGTTAGATGAGTCCTTATCATATCTTGAAGTGCCTAAGCAGATTCTAGACCGAAAGGTTAGAAAGACTAGGAGTGGTGAGACAGTTTTGCTTAAGATCCTGTGGTCTAACCACGAGACCGAGGAAGCTACATGGGAGCCAGAGGAAGCTATGAAAGAGCGCTACCCTTTCCTTTTTGATCAGGTATGTATGGTTACGGGGACGTAACCTTGTTTCTTTTAGGGGGGTAGGAGATGATCGCGAGCAGTTTCTAAGAGTTTCATACCCCTTTTTATATGTTGTGTCGGTATGTTTATCGGGATGAGTTGGGTTAGTATTATGTTTTATGTTGAATTTTGTTTGGCGTTTGAGTCGGGAATGTTGTGGGAGTACCTTTGTTTAGTAGTGGTTTGAACTTCGGGGACGAAGTTCCTTTTAAGGAGGGAAGACTGTAATACTCCGTATTTATAAGTCTTGGGGTACTCTATCGAGTAGGCCTTACTCTGTCGAGTAAGGGTAAGTTGCGAAATAAAATAGTTTCGACTGTTGGGTACTCGATCGAGTAGTCAGGGGCACTCGATCGAGTAAGGGGTACTCGATCGAGTACCTTGGGTACTCGATCGAGTGTCCTATTTTTTTACGGGGAGTTTTCTCGGGTTTTGTTAATTATGCGATTAAGGTATTTAAGCTTCATCGTCGTTATTCTAAATCACTTTTACAAAACCTAAATTCCTGTTTAAGAGAGAAAGCAAACAAGTTCATCTTCTTAATCGCATTCTTAGCAATTCCGGAGTTCGAGACGGTCGATTCTTGTCGTTGTGTATACCGTTGAGTTCCTTGCGTCGAGGGTAAGATCTACGTACCCTTTTTATTGTATTTCCTTTGATTTGGTTAAACCCTAATTTAGAGATTGGGGGTTTTTATGTGTAGTATGTGATTGGTAGCCTCTATGTGTTGTATGATAGGAGGAGGGTTCATAGAAGAGGCTTTTTGACTCAAAGAGAGAGACCGTCGATTGTGTGCATACCAGGTAGGATTTCCTACTCAGTATTAGTCCCATAATGGGATATTGGTTGATGTATTGTATTTGGTTGTTTGATATAATAGTTGTGTTGTGATTGTGGTTGTGATCGTTGTTGATGGTTCGCGAGGCGTGGCCTCGGCTGAGTGGGGTCACTTGCGGGAGTGACTTCACGCCCTAGTTTCGCCTTCTGTGGAACCCGCCACAGAAGGGATGTGCACATTAATGGACGGGGTTATCGCTCACTATGTGGAGCGGGGATTTGGTGGGTACGGCTGCGGTCCCCCATCGGCGGGGGGTCCAAAGGACGGTCAAGATAGAGATGATGGGACTTGGTTGGTTGTGTGTGTGTGTGTGACAGTTAAGCTGTCTGTTTATCTTATCATTGTTGTTTATATTGATTGTGTGATTAGTACTGACCCCGGTGTTGTTTTGTAAACCTGCGGTGATCCATTCGGGGATGGTGAGCAGATATTGAGCAGGTATTGAGATGAGTACTGGGATAGCTGGGATGCCACGACATGATGATAGGAGTCTTCCGCTGTAGCCTTTAGTTTATTTACATTTCAGTTAGAACAGTCAGTTTGAGATCATGTATCGTACTTTTGGTTTGGTTTTGAGGATTGTAACTATTCGCTAAATTATTTATAATAAACGTTGTTTCTTTATTGTTGTTTGATTATCATTGCCTCGGGTAACCGAGATGGTAATGTCTTCATACCTGAGTGGTCCTGGTAAGGCACTTGGAGTATAAGGGTGTTACAATTAGAGACTCTTGTGATATAATATGGTTTTTAAACATGACTTTAACTACATGTATTATCCATAGCCATCCTTCAACTTGTCGACTCAACTATGACGCACTACACTTTAAAGTTTCATTTAAGCGATTACATGACATTACCATCAACAACAATTTCGTTAAAGTTGGTGGAAATAAAATTTAGCTTGTCAAAATTTAAAAGGGATTCGGGTGAGTAAAATGTCATAAGAAGATTTTAAGTTGAATAAGTGAGTATAAATTAAAATTGACATGTGGTTAGTGTCGGATTTTCAAGAGTTTGAGATAAGATTTCTATTAATCCCTCTTACAAAGTGGTAATAACCACAAAATCCTTAATATCACCACATAAGAAATTCATCATTAAGGCACAAAATGTATTACTCATGGAAATTTTAGAAGTTGGGAGAGTTTTCACCCAAGTTTTAAGACAAAAATTGATTTCATTTTGGTTTACATAATACATTATCAACCAAGATAGTAGTCCTATAAGGTGATTAAACTAAGTTTTGCTCATGAAAAATCAAAATTTAGGCATGACTTGTCTAGAATTCGATAATTTAAGACGGAGTTTTAAGACAAAATTTACACATATTAAACAAAATCCATTCATGACAACAAAAGTTAGGCCTTTGTTGTCCAACTATACACAACAACAATCACCAAAATCCAATCATTGACTCAAGAACACCAATTTTCGAGTTCTATAATGGTGGACGAAAATTTTCTACAAAAAATTGATTTTTATCAACAACAATGGTATTAAAAGCTTACTAGTATCATGAATTAAGCAAAATGAACAACTAATTAACAAAACTTAAAGGATTTAGAAGTAGATCTAAGAAATTCAAATTGGGAAAAAGATGGAAGAAGATGAATAAGCTTACCTTGACCAAATTAGTGGGATTAAATGAGAAAAGTGGAGAAATAGGATGAATTCCAAGCAATTAGAGTAATAATGGAGGTTTTTGGGAGAATTTTGGTGATGAAAGGGATGAATATAAGAATGAAGAAAGGGGGAAAATAAGGGCTTTAAGCCGAGTAACCCAACCCGTGTGAACCCTCTCGGTCGAGTGCCGAGTGCACTTGGTCGAGTGCTGGGTCCACTAGGTCGAGTGGATGTCCCACTCGGTCGAGTGACGGGTTTCCCAGAATGTATAACCCCCTGGAACCAGGTCCACTCGGTCGAGTCAAGGGTCCACTCGGTCGAGTGCTCACTTACTCGGCCGAGTTGGTACTCGCACTCGGTCAAGTGATCCCCTTGAGTTTCAAATTCTCACTAAGAGCTTATTGGAGGCTTTCGTGTAAGACAATACAAGGTTCAGGAGTCCACCATTTATCGGTGACTCGTCCCAAGTTAGCTCATGCGACACTAAGGTTGTTGATCCCTACTTCAGACATCCACACTCGCACTCATCTTACCGAAATGTTGCCATTTATATACTAACAATAACACTATCAAGCATTAGATAACCGTATGATATGCATCAAGGGAATGGGATTATCATCTTCCAAGAGATGTCAAGACATGTAAATTCATCCATACACATGTGAAATTTCATAGCATGCAAGAGTCTAGCAACAACCATATCATTCATGCCATCATACAACATTGTCAATATCTCTCACCCTTACTTATAACCACCCACGTAGTGACCAACCAAGGCCATATGCACTAGTTTTGTTATGAGGGCGCCCACTCATACAAAACCGATCTCCCATTGGACTCATGTCGGATTCATTTTTAATAGACACACCTAGTTCATTTTGGTTCATTCGTTTAGGTTCCATAATCATCGCTCTGATACCACTTTGAAACAGCCCCATCTTACTCGGCCAAGGTAATCGGGGAAAGTTACCTTCTCGGTTTCCCGAGGTAGTGAAATCGGAGATATAATCCAAGAACAATTATATAAATAACATGCTTAATTGATTACAACGAATAAACGAATAATGAAAGATTATAAGTCATGACTCTTAAGCTAATCTAATCAATCATGTCCGACTCGGAGATCTTCAAGCCTCGTCCCTTCTCCCGCATGCTACCAAAGCTAACCTGTAAACAACTGCTCCCCATATGATCGGAAATATCATATGGATCGACAGAGGCTACCCCGAAAATAGGTGACATTTACACGGACACAACAAATGTCAGTTTCAATGATAAATGCAAGACATGACATAATAAGGAAATATGCAACATGTTGATTATATGAATGAGACACGGATAAATAAACATCATACCGGTACCGGGACACGCTCAGACATACCCCAAACATATACTCCGGTACCAGGACACGCCAAGGTATACCGATCATCACACTAGGTTCCGGGACACGCCCAGGCGTACCGGGTCCGGAAGCCAACCGAATCCCCTGCCAGACGTCGTGTCTCAACCACACGCGTCCCTCCGTACTCAAGCCATTAATCTGCACATTCCCCTTGGAGTGGGAAGCTCGAAGGGGCGACTCGAGCTGAAGACGGTCTCCCAACCGTCTTAAGCTCCTCAACAATCAAGTATCACCACCAAGGACCTCCCAACACAACACGATTATAACCATACATGGAACAATGGAAACGCCACATTAAACATATGACCAATTCATGAATTAAATCCCACATGCTATGAATAACAACTCTTCCAATACCCACATGACATACTAACCAACTCATGAATGCATTTGGCAAAGAAAGACACACAAACATGCTTATACAACATTGAAACCGAGTAGGATAACCTACCTTTAAGCATAATCCTCAAGCTAATCGAAATCACCAAGTATCCATCTCATAAATCCGTCTCATCCTACATAAATCATGTAATAACTATCACAATTCACTCTATACTAAATTACAACATAAAATCTCTCATTATTAGTTACAAACTATTCATTTTACAAAACTAAGGAATAATGAGAGAGAAAAATAAAGAGAGAAAATCCCAAAAAAATCGTTTCCTCTCATTCTAATAAACCCTAATTTGCGCAAATGGCTAAAACTAGGAAAAATTCTAAAAATAAAAAAAATACGAATAATTCTAGGAAGACTGTAGGATCTGCGTCGAAGATTAGGTATGAAGTGTTGGAATCTTTGGATGAGGAATTTGTGGTGGAAGATGTTCATGAGGAGGAAGAGGAATAAGTGGTTCTTCCCTTAGATCTCTCTCAGACGATGATTCCTATCCCGGAAGAAGGGGATTTTGTTGGAGAACATGATGGCACTTGGACGGAGGTCATTCAGAGGAAGAAAAATCCTACACCCGTGCAATCTCCAGCTGTCTCTGGTAAGGTTACCCTTCAACTTTCTGAGGCTGATGTTTTACCTGAGATCAATTATTGGGCTTCTTCTCTTTATGGGTACATTATGGGGACCAATCCTCCTTGTAATGTGGTCTCTGGGTATCTTAAACGTATTTGGAAGAGCTATGATGTTGATAAGTGTAGATACCTCATTTCTGCACCTCCCGCAAACCACCCGGTGATGATTGGACCGCATGTTTGGTACGCAGAACGATTTGTGACAGTTCGTAAGTTTATCGTGAAGTGATCGCTCAGACATTTATGTCTACCTCTTAAATGTCATCTACGTGCCGATACGGTCGTTTTGGCAGTAATTAGAGTACATTTGGAGTCCGGGCCTAAAACCGTCTTCATTTTCTAACAACCAATAAAATGCCGAATCGGAATGTTCTGGAATGTTCCGGATATTTCTATTCCATATTTTATAAATATTTTAATCTTTGGTAAACAACTTCCCGTAATATTCACACAAATATTAAGGAAAACCAAATTATTCCGTTATTCCATAAACTAAACACGGAAATCTTTCTTCCGCAGAAGGAAACCACTTGGGAATAGACGCAGCAGTCTTTGCGCCTCTTCCAAGAGACGCAGATGCTCGCGCGCCTCTTCCCAAGTCCTTTTCTGCGTATTTTTCGTATCTTTTCATATCTTTTCGAGATTCACTTCCAAAGTTTCTCCGAAAACCCTACTTCCTCCACGTGATTAGTATAAATAGAGACCTTCGGTCTCACATATTTCTCACGCGAGTGTCCGCCCTTCTCTTCCCCCTTTGCATTCTAGACCACGTTCTTTCTTTTTGGCGTCTACGTGGTTGAACATTTGACCACGTAAGCTCGGATCCTTCTGAGTACCAGCCTCGTTTTGCATGACCGACCAATTTGACCAACTACACCATAATCAACTTTAATCAATCTTAATCGTTTTCCTCTTACGAGGGCACTTTCGTTACATTCGAGCCGAGCATCACTAATCGTAAACTTAGTTCATCTCGTTTCGTCAAACATGTAAGTCTAAGAGTGTAAATCTTTCTTTTATTTATTGTTATTTATCTTTTGTAATCATATTGTAAGGTTTAGGTGGAAAATACAATTAAAACCGATTTCTAAAACCCTTTGCTTAAAACCCTTTTTACGGATTATCAGAGGACAACCGTCGAGAAAGGACGCAGCATTTGCTGCGCCTCTTCGAAGGGACGCAGTACCTGCTGCGCCTCTTCGTGAGGCTGCCGCAGTTCCTGATTCCTTTCTTCTTCCTTCGTCTTTTGTTCGTCCTTTTGTTTTTCACTTTGTTTTCGAATGTTCATTATTTCATTAACACGACAATTTAATCATGATAATTTTAACCTGTAATTCATAATTCTTCATAATTAATTCATCTCATTAATTCCCGACTTAAATCCCAAGTAATTAATATTTGCGGGTTTTCGTCATTAATGTCAAACCGGGTTGTAGAAATTCGATTCATTCATATTGAGTTTCTTGAATTCGATCTTTGATATATTCTCACCTGTTTATTATCATATTCATCATTAGTCCGTCATTAATTCGTCGTATTTAACCTAATTAATTTGTTTAGTTATTAATTTGTTAATTAATCCTCATTAATCTTGTAAATAATTTGTCCTAATTAGTTTTTATCCATGTTTATTGCTTTCATGACCCATAATCGCATGTACATAATATGCTAATGTGACACCCTCATTTTTAGCGTAAAATTTTACAGAAAACCTGACAGGATATGTTTGTAATTGGTTCAACCAGATAAAACCTGTAATTTAAAAACTTTTCTAAACCAACCACAAACACTTCCAAATGAAGAGTGCCAAAACCTGCAAATACTAACACCCTAATTTACATAACATGCTAAAGTCGCGAGAATAAAGTGATACAAACCAAAGTAAGAGAGGGAGACATATGTCCCTTCAAAGTATAAACACAACCAAATGTTTAAAGGTTTACTACAAAATAACCAAACTAAGTCCAAGGTTCTTTTGCTCACTAGCTCGTCTGTGACCCCATCTAATCATCATCAACCTGTCAATCGCATTTTATACAAACACGAAAGCCACAATTCAAGTGGGGAGTAACTTGAGTCCTCCCACCACGAAATGTCATATTTAATGTAACATGTAACGTAACATGTAAACCACATCACAAATAATCTAGATATCAAATATTCTAACAGGTGAACTCTAAACTGACCAAATTAAACTATCATGTGAAACATATAACAAGCAGTAATCCAAACTTTATCAATTGTAACCGGCTTACATCTCACCTATTACAACTCATAAAATCACCATACAAGAAAGGACAATATATCAAAGACAGGCATAAGTTCTTAGTACGGTCAATAGTCACTCTGTAATTCGAGTCTATACCACGAGGTAGGGAAGGTAATCGAACCGGTATCCTGGCTCATAGGTTCTATCAAAACATGGCCAGGACACAACACAACCCTAGCCTAAAATCACAAGAGACCTAGACATGCGGATACACACCACCGCACCCAAGACTCACAATTTTTCTAAAACAAAGTGAGTACCCTAAGGAGTCCACCAAAGGGTTGGCTAGTACTTAAGCTGACCACTTACTATCAAAATAAGTAACGAGGTCATGCCCCAACTTGGATATAATCCCACCAAGTCAAGAACACAAAGGCTATTAAGCAGTGAACATATACTCGTCAAAGACTATAAAGGCCTATCTATGACAAACACAACAACCTGCAAGAAGTATTCAATACCAATTCCATTTCAAGTTATATTAACAATATTAAAGGTTCCAGGGAATCTAAGGCCGTTTCTACAATATAAGAAACCATTCAATTCAACCAACAACACATGTGAACTAAAAACATAATAAATGGCCTAAAACAAGAATAAGGCCAATTATCCATTTTTCACAATAATTTACATCCAACCGAATTTTTACCCGCAACCCCAGTCCTGCGACAGGTACGGGTTAAATCGCGGCTGACCAATCACACAGTTGACTGACATCGATTCAGTCAAAGGGACCAAGGCTTGCAATTATCGCTATAAAATTCATTTTAAGCCTATTCTTTACAATTTCATATCATAACCTATCCTAACATGTGCAACTACCAATATAAACATAATTTTACCATCAACATTATATTTACTACTAATATGATTCATTTCAAAAGATTACCCATTTGTTACTTATACTAAATATAACATTAATAAACCCGAAACGACAAATAATGCATGAAAAACCGCGAAACAAGCAACGGGCCAACCCGGGGCTGCTGTGGGCCTGCTGGCTCTGCTCGCTGGCTCACTGGGCTCTGGCCGCCACCCCAAACCCTCCATTTTTCCATTTTTGTTCAGTTTAACATCGTCTGAAGCATCAATTAATCATTCCCATTTCATTTCCATACTAATAAGTGAACTTAACATACAAAAGACATGAATTTAACCTAAATTTTCATGTGAAATAAACTACTCAAATAACCTTCACAAAAATCATACAAAAAGCAAAGATGTGACATTTAATCGTCGAGTAACTCGAAATATGTTACCTTAAGCTAGAAAAAGGCAAATAACCCTTGAGAAAACCCTAAAAACAGTAGCTACCCATCATCCTCTACTATATAGGAGTCCCCTATATCATCCTCATAATCTTCACCTATTAAAAACAACAAAAACACAACAATAATCACTAAAACCGAAATTATGCCCCAAAATCATCTTAAATCAACATAATGAAAACTGAAATTAAAACATACTAGGATGTAGATCTTGAAGAGAGGATTCCGAAAATATAAATTTTGCGAAAATCGGACTAGAAACGAAGAAGTTATGATGAAATTACGATTGTAAGATTATTTGATTATTTTTCTTTGTGGATTTCGGTCAAGATAAACAAAACAAGAACAAAAGAAGTCCTAGGAAGAAATGGGAAGGAGGAAGAGGAGGTGTGCCGTGGAAAGGAGGGAAGGAGCGGGGTATGTGGCGGAATTTCATTAGTCGGTTTTAGCTCGTTTCGACGATAATTAGAACCGTCCGTCAAATGCAATTTCCGACAATGCCAAAATTCTTAAACACGAGATTACGAGAATATTGAGTACTCATATGACCCATTTCCAAAATCGTTTGCCCAATTTTCAAAAGAATCGCCATTTTTCCCGATATGCCCTTATTTCGATATAAAAGGTTTTTACATGGTTTAAACTATTTTTAAACATTTCGAAACTATCAAATTAAATAATTTACTTCATAATATAATAGAATTACATTTCATTGAATTATTATTACTTCAAATACATTAATTTTAAATTCAACTTGATTAATAAATTACCTTCGCAATATAATAACGATCCGAAATTACGGGGTGTTACAATCACCCCTCCTTTTAAAAAGTTTCGTCCTCGAAACTTAGAAGGAGAAATTATAGTAAACAACATCTTAATAATATCATCATAAGAAAATATAGGTATCTTTTCAATGAAACGGTGATACTCTTGTTGATCAGGCAGGAACATCCACATTTCATATCAAAGATAAGGTAAAAAGGCAAATCATTTGTAAAATTCGAAAACCAAAATACCTTCAAAACATTAATGAAGAGTTTTCGAGAATGTAAGTCTCATTCATGGAATGGAATTGCTCTTGTCGTGCACACAAGAACGCTATCTTTCCAAATCAGAGACAAATTTTAAACAAAAACTATTCGCCGATAAGCGGTAGAACAAGTTATCAAATGTCTCCAATAACTAGTTCTAACATCCGATCAACGCTAAAATCAAAGTAAGAGAAAGGTAGTCTACTCAAATTTTCTTTTGCAAAAAGCCAAAATAGAAATGAAGGTTTCACTTTTAAACCCAATTGGGGTCAAATCCCTAAAAATGTAACATTAAACCTTGACAAAGAAGTCATAAATGGATCAAAATTAACAGAAATTGGACAAATCTTAACGAAAACTCGGGTCTAGAAATTAAAATTACGATAAATGAGTTTATATTCAAGAAAGGAATAGGGAACTAAATCAAATTTTCATTTTCAAGTCTTCAAAAATAGGTTAGGTTTGCAGAAGTGACATAAACTTTCAAGAATGAAACGAAACTGGTAGCTTGAAATATTTAGAAATTCCTCGAAGTGAAAATTAACTTAGACATCATAGGAGCAAGTATGCTAAGCGGATTCAAGCTTAACTAATCAAAAGAGCTGTATGAATTTCATGGGGTAAGAATTGAAGTCGAACCTAAAAGGGTGTCAAAGATGGAGTTTCATAGGTTACCAACATCAAACTTATGAGAGGAGTATGATGAAGTAAGGAAGAGAGGTATGAACGATAACGCTCATGATCAAGGAAGAAGGGGAATTAGTCAACAAGGAAACGCCAGACACTTTTATCACAAACAACAACACTCAAAACGGTTCCAAAAACTTCCTAACAACAAAACTCATAACCACATCACTCCCAAGGGTTTCCTCAATCGCTTATGTTACCTCATCCTAATCTGTTTCCTGAAACAAGGTACTCCACTATAAGTGTGATCTCATCGCCCCAAATCCTCAAACATCCAGGATCAACTTTCACAAGTCTAAGGTCAAGGCTTCCAACAAAGCTATATTCGTATCCAACTAGTGTCAACTATGGGTTCCTCATAACAAATAAACCTTTAATCAAGAATCCCAATACCAAGCTATAAGCTCCAAGAGAAAGTTCCTCAAATATACCACAAGATTCTCATTTCAAAACAAGGTAGCAACATACCAACCCCAAAATCTGAAAAATCAATAGGATCTCAAGCTTCTCTATCCTTTTACTTATTAAGGATTTCCAAAAGCGGATTTACACTCAGCTACAACATCATCCCATCATCTCAAGTACTCAATGCGACCTCAAGGTCTATAAGTCTATAGGGTTAACAAATTCTTCTAGACACTAAGTCTCTCTCAACTCAAGAACTCTCAAGAGCCAACTAATATCAAATCACATCACCAATCCATTATGGTAATCAACATCCCAAGGAGTATTCTTTCAAATTTGACATCCTAAAACTTACTTACCATCAAATTCCCAAGAAACAAGGTCTTAATTGTAACAACACTTTATCACCTCAGAGTTCCTAAAACCATAAATTGAAACTATGTTCTTTAACCTAGCAATTGGTGTCAACCATACCATTACCCTTTCTAGTTATTAAAACAAGTGCTAAAACTTCCCAATAATGTAGCTTACTCCCACTCTCATACCATAGCTCAAGTAGTAATCAATATCACTCACTAAAACCAACTAATAATCCCACATTTAACATTTCTCACACGGTAACATATACATTATCAAACCCTCATATCCAGAGTGATTATGGAAGCCAACCAAAAACTCGTCTACTTAGTCAATCCTATATCCTCAAATCCACCATTCAGTTTCATCCATTTTAAGTCAAGTACTAGGCACTAGTACCCAAACATAAACAACAATGCCATGTTCTATAACCTTAGTAACCAATGCAACTCACATTTGACACACAAAATCCATCAATCCAACGTACTCACTTTATCAAGGATCTATAGGTATAAGAACCATCAAGTATGTCTCATCACACTACCTAAGTCTTTCCAATATCAAATCCTCTCAAAACCAGGAAAGGGTCAAACACAACAATCCCTTCAAAGGTCATGATGTCCAACCAAGGCCAACATTTCTCAAAAGAGAGAGTATTATAAAAAGGCGTTAAGGAAGGATAAGCAAGGAACAAATGACATGTTAGGAAATAAGGAGTCGGACCGTAAAGATAACGGTTGACAAAAATAAGAGGTATTCGAGTTAAGAAGATATCTCAGGCAAGAAGAAGATACGTAAACTTTGGCATAAGAACAGGGTTCAACGAACGTTAAAGAGAAGGAAAGGAGAACAGAAGCGGCATAAAGAAAGGGTTACCGCTTAACCAAACACTCCTCAAAGCTTATGATCGCTATGATAAGGTTACATCACTAAGGTGCTCAACAAAGACTCAAAAGTCTACCCAATCGTAGGACTAACAAGGACCTCACATTGGTAGGTTTTCCTCAACTCAATTGGTTCCAAGAGCCAAAATCAATTCACCACACAAATTCATTTGTTACCATCAAAGTCCTAAAGTATCTCCTTTACAATTCTCGTCATCGAACTCCACTTGCTATGTCATCCCCAAGTACCATGGCTTGTTTACTCTATCATCTCACCACTTCGTACTTCTAGTCTCCGATACCATAAATTAGAATCGCATCTTTGAACTCACGAACTACATCAAACAACTTTCCACCAAAATTCCCAAATTCAGATATGATTAATAAGGTCAACCACGTGTTCTCAAATTTCAAAAGGTCAACAAGGGCTACTCTATACTAGATTTGGTCAACTCAAAAGGTTTAACAAACTAACTAATTCCAAGGTACGATACCAATCCATTAAGCAACGTCAATGTCCTATTGTATTCTTTTCAAGGCCTACAAAGATTGGGCTAACTATCATTCCTTTAATTCTCCACAAGAAACATCGAGACTCTCAAATGAAGTAGCTTAGGTTCATTCCAACTTATGTGCTAAGGTAGTACCCATGCTCAATCACCTATAACAAACAAGCTCTCAATAGACATAAATCCCAAGGTGTTTCTCAACTCACTAGGCTCTCACATCAAGCACAACTAACAAGACTAACCAAAGGATCCCAAGTTATCTTCTCATATACAACTCAAACCTTAAACAATCAATTTCTCAACTCGTTCACGTCCTCCAATGATACATTCCCTCAAAACCGGGTTCTCTGGAACAAGGGGACTATCCCGCGGAATAAAAGGAAGGTGTCCACAAGGACTCTTATTATAAGAAGAAAACGAACCAAGGATGAATCGGGAGAAAGAATTGAAGAGTAGTTACCAAGGCGAGAGAAGAGGAATTTGAAAGACGAATAAACAACGAGATTGGAAGATTAAGGTAAGATACACTGAATACGGAAAGAAATATCGAGAAAGTGGAAGCATTCTTCATTTGGCATAACCAATCTTTAACAGCACCAAAATTAATAACTAACAATCAACAAACCTAGCTTGTAAGATTGCATTATCTACATTTCTTGGAGAGCCATCTTACAAAAGAAAATATTGGTTAGAATCTAACAAATAGCAATCACAAACAGACTACCACATAAAATCCTAAATCTACCCATCCTACCCATCTCTCAAGTTTATTACTTAAAGGTCAAGTGATTTTAAGTAGGGTGCACAAACGTGCGTCGGGAGTAACAAGCTCTGATACCAACTGTGACACCCTCATTTTTAGCGTAAAATAAACACGTAAAATTTTACAGAAAAACTGACAGGATATGTTTGTAATTGGTTCAACCAGATAAAACCTGTAATTTAAAAACTTTTCTAAACCAACCACAAACACTTCCAAATGAAGAGTGCCAAAACCTGCAAATACTAACACCCTAATTTACATAACATGCTAAAGTCGCGAGAATAAAGTGATACAAACCAAAGTAAGAGAGGGAGACATATGTCCCTTCAAAGTATAAACACAACCAAATGTTTAAAGGTTTACTACAAAATAACCAAACTAAGTCCAAGGTTCTTTTGCTCACTAGCTCGTCCTCAGTGACCCCATCTAATCATCATCAACTCACAATCGCATTTTATACAAACACGAAAGCCACAATTCAGGTGGGGAGTAACTTGAGTCCTCCCACCACGAAATGTCATATTTAATGTAACATGTAACGTAACATGTAAACCACATCACAAATAATCTAGATATCAAATATTCTAACAGGTGAACTCTAAACTGACCAAATTAAACTATCATGTGAAACATATAACAAGCAGTAATCCAAACTTTATCAATTGTAACCGGCTTGCATCTCACCTATTACAACTCATAAAATCACCATACAAGAAAGGACAATATATCAAAGACAGGCATAAGTTCTTAGTACGGTCAATAGTCACTCTGTAATTCGAGTCTATACCACGAGGTAGGGAAGGTAATCGAACCGGTATCCTGGCTCACAGGTTCTATCAAAACATGGCCAGGACACAACACAACCCTAGCCTAAAATCTGCGCAGACCTAGACATGCGGATACACACCACCGCACCCAAGACTCACAATTTTTCTAAAACAAAGTGAGTACCCTAAGGAGTCCACCAAAGGGTTGGCTAGTACTTAAGCTGACCACTTACTATCAAAATAAGTAACGAGGTCATGCCCCAACTTGGATATAATCCCACCAAGTCAGGAACACAAAGGCTATTAAGCAGTGAACATATACTCGTCAAAGACTATAAAGGCCTATCTATGACAAACACAACCTGCAAGAAGTATTCAATACCAATTCCATTTCAAGTTATATTAACAATATTAAAGGTTCCAGGGAATCTAAGGCCGTTTCTACAATATAAGAAACTATTCAATTCAACCAACAACACATGTGAACTAAAAACATAATAAATGGCCTAAAACAAGAATAAGGCCAATTATCCATTTTTCACAATAATTTACATCCAACCGAATTTTTACCCGCAACCCCAGATCTGCGGCAGTGCGGGTTAAATCGCGGTGACCAATCACACGCTTGATCGACATCGATTCATCAAAGGGACCAAGGCTCGATTTTAAACTTAATCACCAAAACATTGCAATTATCGCTATAAAATTCATTTTAAGCCTATTCTTTACAATTTCATATCATAACCTATCCTAACATGTGCAACTACCAATATAAACATAATTTTACCATCAACATTATATTTACTACTAATATGATTCATTTCAAAAGATTACCCATTTGTTACTTATACTAAATATAACATTAATAAACCCGAAACGACAAATAATGCATGAAAAACCGCGAACAAGCAACGGGCCAACCGGGCCAACCTGTGGCCTCTGCCGTGGGCTGCTGGGGCTCTTAGGAACTCTTTGAGCTGCTTGGCCGCCACCCCAAACCCTCCATTTCTCCATTTTTGTTCAATTTAACATCGTCTGAAGCATCAATTAATCATTCCCATTTCATTTCCATACTAATAAGTGAACTTAACATACAAAAGACATGAATTTAACCTAAATTTTCATGTGAAATAAACTACTCAAATAACCTTCACAAAAATCATACAAAAAGCAAAGATGTGACATTTAATCGTCGAGTAACTCGAAATATGTTACCTTAAGCTAGAAAAAGGCAAATAACCCTTGAGAAAACCCTAAAAACAGTAGCTACCCATCATCCTCTACTATATAGGAGTCCCCTATATCATCCTCATAATCTTCACCTATTAAAAACAACAAAAACACAACAATAATCACTAAAACCGAAATTATGCCCCAAAATCATCTTAAATCAACATAATGAAAACTGAAATTAAAACATACTAGGATGTAGATCTTGAAGAGAGGATTCCGAAAATATAAATTTTGCGAAAATCGGACTAGAAACGAAGAAGTTATGATGAAATTACGATTGTAAGATTATTTGATTATTTTTCTTTGTGGATTTCGGTCAAGATAAACAAAACAAGAACAAAAGAAGTCCTAGGAAGAAATGGGAAGGAGGAAGAGGAGGTGTGCCTTGGAAAGGAGGGAAGGAGCGGGGTATGTGGCGGAATTTCATTAGTCGGTTTTAGCTCGTTTCGACGATAATTAGAACCGTCCGTCAAATGCAATTTCCGACAATGCCAAAATTCTTAAACACGAGATTACGAGAATATTGAGTACTCATATGACCCATTTCCAAAATCGTTTGCCCAATTTTCAAAAGAATCGCCATTTTTCCCGATATGCCCTTATTTCGATATAAAAGGTTTTTACATGGTTTAAACTATTTTTAAACATTTCGAAACTATCAAATTAAATAATTTACTTCAAAATATAATAGAATTACATTTCATTGAATTATTATTACTTCAAATACATTAATTTTAAATTCAACTTGATTAATAAATTACTTTCGCAATATAATAACGGTCCGAAATTACGGGGTGTTACAGCTAATCACTTTCATCCGAGTAAATATTATTAATCAAGCATTAAAATCACCAACGAATATTAACGACTTGCAATTCCGGCTTCACAGCCAGAACTGAGCCAAGGAACAGACGCAGTGACTGCTGCGCCTCTTCCAGATGGCACAGCTCTGCTGCGCCTGTTCCTGGTTGACTTCTGTCTCTGAACTCCCATTTTGCCTTGACCTAGTTTAGCTTACGTATTTGATTAACTATTATTCGTATTATCACCCTAATTCCTGTTCGTTCATTCATTTATTCTTTCTTTTCCAAATTAGCCATTTTAGATGTATTTTCGACATAAATCATTAAACCCGATGTAATTATTGTAATTTTCAATTATTGTAATTTTCCTTTATTGTATTTATCATTGTACTTTTTATTGCTTATATGCTTTCACATGTAATTGAACTTAAATCCCGATTCGACCTAATTGTATGTTAAAACTACATGTTTCACCGACTTAGTATTAATCTTCATATGCTAGGATTAATTCTATGGATGTTGCATTGCATGCATATAATCGACAATATATTGAGTATAGACGATTTTCCCTAATCATTAGTAGAGGCCGCTATCGAGGCGGGCGGGATTAGGTGTTCGATCAAAAGAGCTTCCTAATACGTACCCTCACCTCTTACTCCAGATCTCTGTGAACATCCGTGTTCATTGGCATCCACGAGAGTCATTCTAGACATAGAATGCTAAGGGTAACGAGTTCTTGGTGTTCATGTCACTACTTTGTGTCTTGACATGACGCGAAGTATTCGAACGGTTTCCAATTTTCCACAATAAATTGGTGGCGACTCCACAAATGCAAACGCTTGTTTCCCAAGCGCCCCCGTGGCCCGCGTCCACAGTTTGGCGACTCCGCTGGGGATAATACACTTACGTGTAGCCAAAAGGGTGAAACTTGAACAAGGTTAGGGAATAGTTTGTACAAGACAATTGTCGGTTTTCATAACTCGGTCTTCCTAGATCGTTTCATTCGGCCTTCCTAGGCCCATCCCAACCCATTCGACCAATCGTCCCATCTAAACGGTCCTAATTCTTATTTGGGCCTAAGGATGAATAGCGATTGACGTCATCCATACCATGGTACTTACTATTGTTTGTATCAAGGACTTTCACTACTTGAGGAAATGGACTAGGAATCGGCCTTACTCTTGTTTGGTACGAGCCTCTCCACAGACTTCGGGTTTGATTGTTCGGTGTGGCAACCCACCCTTTAAACCAAAACCCTTCTAAATGCACTCAGCATTCCGCTATAATGCTTATATATTATTTGTACCATACGTGATCACCTTTTTCTAAACAAAACCATGACGATTTTTATAAAATTCAAAATCCTTCTTTAAAGTGTAAAATTTCGAACTTGGGCCTAATATTAGCGCGAAACAAAGCCGAAACTCTGTCCAATTGTCGAGTCAAAGTTCGGGCCTCAAAACCCACTTTAAAACCTCACTTCGAGTCCACTCCTACAACTACACTAAAGTTGACTAGGACCAACCTTTTTCAAACTTTGTCATTTCCTCAAAACTCACTGACACAAGTGGCACACTCCCACTTCCCGAGTCCAAACATTTCTCTTCAAGTAAGTGTGCTAGAGTGGTCGATCGTGTTTTGATTCATCATCTATCTCTTATTCAGTTTCCAGGATGCCTGGAACAAGCGACGTGAAATTCAATCAACTCCAGGATAGTAATGATCAAATCCTAACCGCGCTAGTTCATCTCCAAGTTACTCAAGAACAAGTGTATGTTCGCCTTGACACCATTGAGGGCCGAATATATGCCGTGGAAATGAGGATGCCTCCTCGAGAAAGTGAAATCGTTGATGACTTCGTGAATGACTTCGGGGATGAAAGCCCTCCCATGGGTATGACTGCATCTGAGAAACGACTCCAATACTTAGAGGAGCAATTGATGTATCTTAAAGGGGATGACATTTATAGGGAGAATAACCGCAAATATGAGGCCGTGAGTTCCAAGTTGCCAACCAACTTCAACATGACGAATATCCCTAAATTCAAGGGGCATGAAAACCCTTTGAACCATATCTGTGCCCTCAAGAATTACATGTCTATCAAAGGCATTAAACCCGAGATGTTTTTACGGATCTTTCCTTCATCTCTTGACACCATCCCAAAACAATGGTTCTATTCGCTAGATCACAAGAAAATCGCTACTTGGGACGATGCCGCAATCGAGTTTGCTAAACAATATGCAGATAATGCTGAAATCCAAGTCAACATGCGCACTTTAGAGGTTCTTACCCAAAATGACAAAGAAGGTTTCACCGATTTCCTAAGTCGGTGGAGGAAGACTAGTACTCAACTTGTTGAACGCCCGGATGAGGCTACCCTTGTGGAGAAATTCGTGGACAACCTAAAGCCCATCTATGCAAATCATTTGAGGTATCAAAACATCAAGACTTTTAAAGATTTGACTGTACTAGGGACAAGGATCGAAGATGACATTCGTAAAGGGCTCTTGTCCAAAACGATAAGTCGTGGATACCGAGGCTCAACGAGTCGTTCTTACGGCTCTACTAGCAAGACTGATGAAGTTAACCTCCTTGAGCCATCTAAAAAGAGTACCCCTCCAAGGAAATTCACAAATCTAGGGGACACATATTCCAACGCTCTAAAAAGATTGATGAAACCTGGGAAACTTCAACCCATAGGCCCTACGCCTGAACCAGAAAAGAAATCCAAGTTCTGGGATGAAAATTCATACTGCGAATACCATAGAGGTAAGGGACATGATACAGAGAAATGCTACAAACTGAAAAATGTACTTCAAGACATGATTGAAGACGGTCGCCTACCAATACCACTTGGAGGTAAGCCTAACAACACTAAGAATCCTCTTGGAGTTCTAGTGATTACAAATGAAGAATCTACCATAGATTGTTCACATCTCATTTCCCCAGTCGAAGACGAAGTTCATGCAATAGAAAATGAAGGGAACTATTCCACCATTTCCCCAACCATCACTGATTTCATCGCATGGGCAAAAAGTGTGGATAGGCAAGTATTGGAACTAAAGAGTACAGTGGCAACCTTACGTGGCCCCAACGCCACACCTAAATAACGTGCACCACTAGTTTTCTCTCAAAACACCACAATGCAAGAAGTAGTAGCCATGGTTGATGAACTAGTCGACCAGATTATCTAATTAGAAGCTGAAATCATAAGAATGAGGGAACTTGGTACTATCAATGGAATATGGGCTGACGATGACGAAGATCTGTATCTCACTGAACACTACTTAGTCAAAATCAGTGAGGAAATAGTCCAGAATTGTGAAGATCAAGATGTAGATCACCTCACTCGTTCAGGGCGCCCATACCAAAATACTTCTCAAAATGGTCCCATAGCAAACGGTCCAACCAATGTAGTCACACCAAGTGATAATGAAGAAGGCTCTACCGACCATCTACTAAAGGAACTACAAAAGACAAAGGCTGATCTTTCAGTCTGGCAACTAGTGTCAAGCTCATTCCCACATCGCCAAGCTTTGTTGCAAGCTTTGGCCAAACTAAATGTGGCACATAACTCCACACCCGACGACGTGGTCAACTTGGTCTTCCAAGAATCACCAAAGCTAAGTAATCCTATCACTTTCTCGGATGAGGATTTGCCACCCTTCGACGCTAGTCATAACTTGGCTCTTTATATGACCGTCATTTGCTTAAAGAAGAATGTGCCAATGACCTTAGTAGATGATGGCTCCGCAGTCAATGTCATACCCTTGAAAATGGCATATAAATTAGGCATGAAAGAATCAGATTGGACTCCTACCAATCAAGGTGTTCGCGCATATGATGGAACACGACGAAAGGTGGTGGGACTCGTTGACCTAACCATAGCCACATGGCCGATTGAGCGAAAGGTCAATTTCTAAATAGTAGACATTGAGGCATCCTTCAACGTACTTCTGGGAAGACCCTGGATTCACGCTTCCAAAGCGATAACATCCACACTCCACCAGAAAATCAAAATCCCACTAAATGGTAAGGTGGTGACGATCACTTCGTCGCCCATCAAGGCAATCATCAAAAAGAATTCAAGCAATCAAGTCCTTACAGATCCAGTACACGAGCTTGGGGGCTTCCATATCATAAATGTCATAGAGAGTGAATTGGCACCATTATACTTCAATCCATACTCTAACCTAGTGGTCAACCATATACTCAAAACCCAGGGATACTTCCCGGGAATGCCTTTGAATCCTATCCGAAGGAGCACCATTGCCCCCTACAAGGAGGGTAATTCACAAAGAATACCCCTTGGATTAGGATACAAACCCACCAAAGAGGAAGTTCTCGAGATGCTCACTCAAATTCAAAACCGTAAGAATGTGGGAATCCAAATGCGACCCTATCTCCCTACCCTAAATGGATACTTCGTTAGGGAAGGAAGTCAAGAATTCTTTTATGGATCTCCCGAACCTTGGCATTATCTCGAAAGGAAGTTAGCCGGAATCGAGATCTTTCACGATTGCTACTTCATTCCTCCAGAAACGGTTCCTACCGTCAAGACTCGTCAAGCACCTTGCCTAGACGAACAAGCCGTGAGTCTACTATTTGGAGAAGATCGATATGTTAGAGCCGCGCAGGACGAGATGATTATTATGATACTTCAAGATGATCACTTCAACCCTACCGCGTTAATCACAGAAATCAACACCAATCAGCAGAAAGGATGGAGAAAATCGATCAAGTGGATAAACAATCAAGGAAGACTCTTCAAGATCACTACTGGAGAAGGAGAGATGTTCAAAGGAGAATCAGAAGACGATGAATTCGAGTCAGTCAGAGTCGGAGTCAGAGTCGGAGTCTAGAGAAGTTCTTAGAGAGTCTCCTCCTGTCGTCATTCCCACTCCCCTCGTTTCTCCTAGCCTAGTATCGAATAGCAACAGTAGTTCGGGAATTGTCCCAACCACTGTCCCTTTACCGCCACTGACCACAGAACATATGGCTTCTTTGTTTCAACTTTTCTCAAATCTTAATATGAATAAATTAGGTTCTGCTTACTCTTCGTGTTATCTTGAATGCAATTCTGTTTACGATGATGATGATAATGACCCAGACCCTGACTTAATCGAAATACCTCCCTACATAGCCAAAGAAATACTACAAGAAGGGGAAGAGGGACCAGTGATAGAAGATATTGAACCCATCAACGTAGGAACTGAACTAGAACCCCAAGAACATAGGATAGGGACAACCCTGAGCCCCACCGAAAGGGCCAATTTCATAGACCTCCTACACGAGTTCAAAGACGTTTTTGCTTGGTCCTACAAAGATATGCTAGGGATCGACAGGGAGATTTCAGAGCACAGAATCCCAATCAAACCAGGGTTCAAACCCGTGAAACAGAAGCTTCGAAGAATGAGGACAGAATGGGCTCTCAAGATCAAAGAAGAAGTCGATAAACAATTCAATACCGGGTTCATCAAAGTTTCTGAGTACTCAGACTGGGTAGCTAACATAGTACCCATACCCAAAAAGGATGGGAGAATCCGTGTTTGTGTTGACTTTAGAGACTTAAACAAAGCAAGCCCTAAGGATGACTTTCCTCTACCACATATCGACATATTAGTGGATAATACAGCGGATCACGCGTTGCTATCCTTCATGGATGGATACGCGGGATATAACCAGATCAATATGGCCTTAGAGGACATGCATAAGACCGCCTTTGTCACTCAATGGGGAACCTACTATTACACGGTCATGCCGTTCGGGTTAATCAACGCCGGAGCTACATACCAACGCACCGCAACCACGCTCTTACATGACATGATGCATAAAGAAGTTGAGGTATACGTAGATGACATGATTGTCAAGTCCAAGGAAAGAGAGGGACACATTGCGAACCTTCGCAAATTCTTCTCGAGGCTACGGAAGTACAACATGAGGCTCAATACTCAGAAATGCGCATTCGGAGTGACATCTGGCAAACTCCTGGGATACGTGGTTAGCTAAAGAGGTATAGAAATAGACCCTTCAAAGATCAAAGCTTTAATCGAAATGCCGCAACCTCAAACAGAGAAAGAAGTTAGGGGATTCCTAGGCAAGGTACAATACATCAGTCGATTCATATCGAAACTCACCATGATCTGCGAACCCATATTCAAGAAGTTAAAGAAAACAGATCACACCATGTGGGATGATGACAGTCAGAAGGCTTTCGACCGAATCAAGGAAATACCAGCCAAACCGCCAGTGCTCATGCCACCCCAACGAGATCAAACTTTTGGTTTATATCTCACGGTAACTGAAACGGCCATGGGCGCCATGCTAGCTCAAACCATAGGAAAAGAAGAAAGAGCCATATACTACCTTAGTAAGAAGTTCTTGGAGTACGAGTGCAAATACACACCACTCGAGAAGACATGCCTCGCTCTTGTGTGGGCAACGAAGAAGCTACGCCACTACATGCTTAGCTACTCCGTCAAAATATTCTCAAAAATGGATCCTGTCAAAAACCTCTTCAAGAAACCAGTTCTCAATGGACGTCTAGCGAGATGGACTTTGATGCTCTCTGAGTTCGATCTTAAGTATGTGCCTTTGAAAGTCATAAAGGGGCGCGCCGTTGCCGAATTCTTCGCAGAGAATCCCATCAATGAGACATAAACGATAGACACTTGGTCATTTCCGGATGAGGATATACTCCAAACAGATGTAGACTGCTGGACCTCTATTTTGATGGAGCATCGAACTTAAGAGGATTTGGAATAGGGGTGTTGCTCATTTCTCCTGAAGGCGAGCATACACCAATCTCTGTCAAACTCGACTTCGAGGTGACAAATAACGCTGCAGAATACGAAGCCTATCTCATTGGATTGCAAGCGGCAGTAAGTTTAGGCATCAAGAATCTTCGAGTATGATACGTGCATATTCTATACACTTCATTAGCGTTTTGGCACGTATTTCTATGCGTAATTATTAGCTTTAAGCTATTATTTCTCCCGAAACGGTTTATTTTGTATTTCCTATGTCATTATTGTAGGAATGACCAGAAGTAAGCTAAATCGAGCCTTTATCTGTTCCCGGGGGCATTTTATGGAAACTATGAAGTTAGAAGCTCGGAACTAGATCGTCTTGGGATACGTGCATGAAGTTGGAAGCTGCCACAGCACATCTGGTCTATCGACCAGAGAATACAGTCGATCGACCATGGAGTTTAACAGAGAAGCAGCGTTGCCATCACTGTACTGGACGGTCGAACGGTCGTGTCAGCTGGTCGATCGACCAGGTTTCGAAGTTGCGGGTTCTTTTTACGCGTTTATCTTTTGGAAGCCCACTTGTAATTTACTTTTTTGGGCAGAACTATTATTAGGGGAACGCAACGAATAATTTAGGTTATGCTTTTCATTAGTGAACAACTGAAGTTTTAGATCTAGTTTTTGGGAACGAAGAAGTAGAGACTACGGATTTCAATCAATTGTTTTGTTCATCAAATCCTTTAGTAAGCTTTAATTCAATTTCAATTTTCACTTGTTTGTTTATTTTAATTCTATTTTCTTCTAATTTATATTTAAGCAATTTAATTTTAGTCCTTTAGTTTTAATTCTAATTCAATCATGTCAATTTTATTCCATATCTTTAATTTTACAATTGTCATATTCTTAATCATGCGTAGCTAAATTCCTATACTAGGAATTAGGGAATCCATGGCGTCATGAGTTGATTTTATTAAGTCTAGGTTGAACCCGTACCGGTCTTATTTACTGTTGTGAGATTTTACCCCTTTGCTAGATTGAGAGATTAGCGGAGTTAGATTTCTTACAAGTAATTGGAAAGACTAGTGGAGCGAAAGCAAGCTAGTTTCTTTCTAGGGTGAAAGAAGACCGAGAGTCTTAGTTCGAATAGGGACTTAGAGGAACTATTTGACACCCTGAGACGGTATTGTACAGACCTTGATTTTACTTGACTGACTTTTAAGCCATGGTGAACCGAAGTTCCTAGCTGCTTTCTATATTCTATTTTAAATTTCATTCAGATTTCCCCCCCCCCCCCCCCCCATAATTGTTACTACAATAGATTAAAAATAGCAAATAGAATTGATCTCGTCTCTCTGTGGTTCGACCCTTACTATCACTAGCTATAGTTTTAGTTTGGTTTACAAATTTTATTTTGATACAAAACGACGGTATCAAATTTTGGCGCCGTTGCCGGGGAGACGGTGTAATTCTGTTTGCTTTATTTTTAGTTTATTTTTCTTGTCTCAAGGAACTTTGGTTCCTTGAGGCCGTTGCTTATCTTTTCCTTCTAGTTTTGCTTGTGCACAGTTAGAAGAAGATTTCGAGAGGAAGACTTGAGTACTCCCGATTTTGCTACAATCATGCCAACGATATATGATCATTCTCAGCCAAAGGTACAATATATTCCTCAGGGATTTAGCCTTCCTGTTCCTACACAGGGGACTTTTGACATCCGCCCCTCTCACATCTCTTTAGTGGAGCGGAACCTATTTGGGGGATTACCAGATGAAGATCCTGGGAAGCATTTGGATATCTTCACGGATTATTGCTGTTCCATACCTGTACCGGCTGGAGTGACCCAAGATGAAGTAAAAGAGACATTATTTCTATACTCCTTGAAAGATTATGCGCGTGAATGGTACCGCTACCTTGATAAGGTAGCAGCTGGAGTTACAAACTGGACATCCCTAGCTTTGTCTTTCTACAAAAGATACTATCCGCCTGTGAAAACCTATGCTTTGAGAAGTCAAATTACAAATTTCCAGCAAGGACCCGATGAGGAATTACATGAAGCATGGGTCCATTTCAAGAAATTAGTTCGATCTGTTCCTCACCACGGTTTTCAGCAGTGGTACCTTTGCAACCAATTTTATAATGCCTTGTACGCTGACTACAGAGTCATCCTTGATGCGGCTGCAAATGGTAGGTTCCAAAACAATGTGGAGTCTAATAAAGGTTGGAACACTATTGAGGAGATGGCAGTTCATAGAGCTGAATATGGGAGTTCGCGTGGAAATTTGCGAAAGCCAAGTGATGAAATGAGTGCCGTTGCGACACTCATAGCTTCTATTAATGCCCGGCTCGAAAAGCTCGAGACTTCTAAGGCTTCCGAGAAAAAAATTGAAATTCCTGTTCATAACTCAGATGAGACCGTGGAATTGAGAGAAATAATCCGAGCTCTTTTGGTTCAAGTCACGAAAATAGAAGAAGCTGGAATTGAATCTGCAAGGAATTTCGAGAAGCAGTTGGAGATTTTAGCGGCTAACCAAATCGCTGATTCTTCAAGCAATCGTGAGGTTCCTATTGAGACACTTAATGTAATTCACCTCCGCAGTGGTCTCTCATATGACGGTCCTGATAAGCCAAGAAAAGACTCGGAAAATGATGAAAAGTCAGATTTAAATTCAGTGCGAAACGAACTCTCTCGCGGTACCACACGTCGATCGACCAACAACATCAGTCGATCGATCAGAATCTCTGATGAAAAAGTTTCTGACCAGGAACTATTTGAACCAAACGCCAGTGGTCGATCGACCAACCATATCAGTCGATCGACCAAAATTTCTGACGAAAAGGTTTCTCGACCATCAGAAACTTTTTCCAACCACCATCTCGACGGCAGGAGAAGTCTTCGGTTTCTTCGAAGGATGAACAACTCGAAACCCGGCTTCTTCCTCTCCCTCAGTCAGATGCTTCTCCTTCTCCTTTTCCACCTCGCGAACCTTGTAGTCAACAGGTTCACGCTTCCTCAGTCTCTCGCGTTCCTCCGGAGTAGCAGCTTTCCTCCACCGCATATAGGAATCTGACACCCATAGAGCACTGACAGAAGAATTCAAGAACCAAATGTTCCTCTGAGCCCATTTGATGGCCCACTCTCTTCAACTCTCCGTGGTTAGCGCCAAGGCAGTCTGCGGGACAGTGTCAAGCTTCGGGAACATCTGCTTCAATCCAACCTACCTCATCAACCTCTCCGGGAAGATGCATATCATAAACTCCAAACCGGGAATGCGAGCAGCTCGGGTAGGATCCAAGGAAGATACTCCAGTGACAGATTTGAGGTGCCACCATGGTACAATCCATATAATTAAGGGGCCATCTTCACTTTTCAACTTGTTTTCCCAGTAGTTGCACACTCGAGTGAAGTCCACTATGTAAAGTCTGGTCCTCATTACAATCGAACGAGCATGGTAAGAAGGGACATTAGCTGGAGACTCGATCAATCGAAGACGCTCCATAAGCCAAACCTCCCAAAAGCAGGTATTAGAAACTAAAAAAAAGAAAGCAAAAAAAAAAGAAAAAAAAAACGAAAAGAAAAAAAAACAACGAAAAAAGAAGAAAAAAGAACAAAAGTACTCTTTTACCTGCAAAATAATGGGACTTCCCAAATAAGGTAGGTCGCAATTGGCTTGTGGGATTTATTTGTATGCATCCCTTTAATTTAAGGATTATAACGAATCATAAAGTGATGAATACTAGTCATAAAATTAAATTGCATAAACAAAAACATAAAGGATTAAGAAATAACCTTCGGTCCTAGCAAAAACGGCCTAAGAACAATATCAAAGTTGATATTCGCCTATCAGTTGCACCCAAGACAATATGAGAAATGCCCTTAACTTGTTTGCTAGAATCGATCCACCAAAAATTAACTGATTAATTAGGTTTTTCTGTTTTTTTAGATGAGAGGCAAAGAAAATGAGTTAGAATGAAAATTCGGTTAGAAAATTAACCTAACTCTCCCTCTTAAACCGTGAAAACGAGAGAAGAGGAATAAGTTTTTTTTCTTCTTATTTTCGGCCCACCCATACCGAAATAATAAGGAGTATAATTTCCTTATTTTCGGTTATGGCAAAAATGTATAAATGTGTTAAATATAAATTGTCATCTATTGAGGATCGAACCCATGACCTCTTGGTTTGAGTACCCTCACTATTACCACTATGACACATTCATCTTGTTGATATTAAATATAACCGATTACATTTAATTACGAATTAACATATTAATTCGTCCAAGCTAACATTACATACATTTAATTAAATATAACTTATTATATTCAATTTACGAATTGACAGTTAATTCGTCTCAACTAATATTATTTAATCTTCATTAAATAATTGTCTCATCAACACATTGACTAACTGTTTAGTCATATAAGGCATCAATGTGATTATATTTCTATAACCAGATCTCTCAAACACATCCTATAGGTGTGACCTTTAGGGACCAGTTGATCACCGCCATCTGTATGATAATAACGTCAAACTTTCTAGCAAGCCAACCGTTATTAGGTAATCGTTAATCAACTGATTAAAATACGAAGTATACCCTTGTGAACCTGTAAGAGATTTACAAATGTTATCACACTAATTTGTGGAGGACACAAGCTCCAACAAACTCCCACTTGTCCTCACAAGTGTATGTGCGATAACTGATTCTCATATCCTAAAATTTCTCCCACTTAATGTAAAACAATTTGCAAATCCGTATTCACAAAGGTCGTATTTTACAAGCGATCATTATCAAGAGTGGTTTCCCCGACTAGAGAGTAACTTAACTGATAAACGAATCAACATTCGAGCATGGCCATGCATTTCAGTTACAACTCCTCGAGTGGCCCTGAGAAATAACTATACCTGATAAGGGTTGGATATTTTCCTCAACTCGAATCCTGCAGATGTAAGCACAGTATGAAATGACCCAGAAAAAATTTACTTAGCCTCCAGTTACGGCAGACCGTGTGAAAGAAACCAAAGTAACCCAAAAACTGCCTTAATCTCAAGAGACAGTCGATAGTCAAAAGAATCGACTCTAGGAACACAATGGATGTCCTATCCACGACCTGGCACAGAATGTTTTAAACATTTAGGACTCCATTATGTTGTCACAAAAATTTGTCCTACGAGGTATCGTTATAATCTCGCATTTGTGATCGATCAGTCAACAGTTTGACTTATGGCTCGTTGAACCCACCATCAATCGACTGCACAATATAATAGCCGGAGTTATCAGCTCACATGGGCGATTACGGACCAAACAAATATAAAGTAATTCAGTTCACTTTGTGGCGTTCAATGTTGTCAGTACAATCCACATGAAAAACAAAATATTATAATAAAACGACGAAGTTATAAATAGTATATGAAAAAGATAATGTATCAAATCCATAATCAAGTACTACAACTCAGGAACACGTTTAATTCCCATGGAAATAACGTGCCCTACATGCTTATCATAATTCAACGGTTTAGTGAGAAGATCTGCGGTGTTATCATCCGTCGCAATCTTGTCTATCACTATCTCCTCTTGCTCCACGTAATCACGGATCAGGTGAGCTTTCCGATGTACATGTCTAGATTTGTTTGCTAGACTTTGGCTCCTTAGCCTGGAAGATGGCGCCTCTATTGTCACAATAGATGGTGATCGGGTCATTCGAACTAGGAACTATCGTAAGTCCTTGTAAGAATTGACGCATCCATATTGCTTCCTTAGCCGCTGCTTCCGAAAGATAGTACTCAGATTCATGGTAGAATCTGCAACAACACTCTATTTGGAACTCTTCCAGCCGACCGCAAAGACCATTAAGAGTGAAGACGAACCCGGACTGAGATTTTGAATCATCTCGATCCGTTTGGAAGCTAGCATCTGCGTAACCGATTGCGCATAGCTTAGTATCGCCTCCATAAGTCAATACCCTATCCTTAGTCCTCTGTAGGTACTTAAGGATATTTTTAATAGCTATCCAGTGTGTTTCGCCTGGATTCTTTTGGTACCGACTCGTCATACTCAATGCATATGCCACGTCTGGACGTGTGCATATCATGGCATACATGATTGATCCTATTGCAGATGCATAAGGAACACGACTCATGCGCTCAATCCCTTCAGGGCGTCGTGGGTGATCGAGACTTGCTCAATTGCATCCCAGGCGTCATTGGAAGGTTCCCCTTCTTGGAGTTGGTCATGCTGAACTTCTCAAGAATCTTATCCAAATAAGACTCCTGACTAAGTGATAACGTCCGTCGTGATCTATCTCGGTAGATACGGATTCCCAAAATGCGATGTGCCTCACCCAGATCTTTCATCTGGAAATGGTTCTTCAACCATTCTTTAACCGAAGATAGGAGAGGAATGCCATTCCCAATCAGGAGTATGTCATCGACATACAATATCAAGAATACAATCTTGCTCCCACTCGACTTGATATATAAGCATGGTTCTTTGACCGATCGAGTGAAACCATACTCTTTTATCACCTGGTCGAAACGATGATTCCAACTCCGGGAAGCTTGCTTAAGTCCATAAATGGAGCGCTTAAGCTTGCATACTTTCTTAGGATGTTCAGGATCTATAAAACCTTCGGGTTGCACCATGTACAACTCTTCCTCCATATAACCGTTTAAGAAAGCGGTTTTCAAATCCATTTGCCAAATTTCATAATCATGAAAAGCGGCAATCGCTAAGATTATCCGAATGGAACGTAGCATGACTACAGGTGCAAAAATCTCATCATAATGCAATCCGTGCACTTGAGTGAAACCTTTTGCCACTAGTCGTGCCTTATAGGTATCTGGTTGTGCGTCTACAGAACATTTTTTTTGTAAAGCCACTTGCACTGTAGAGGTTTTACCTTATTAGGTAAATCAACTAGATCCCATACGTCATTCTCATACATGGAGTCCATCTCGGATTGCATGGCTTCGAGCCATAGCTTTGAGTCGGAACAGGCTATAGCACCTTTATAGGTAGCGGGTTCATTACTCTCTAAGAGTAAAACGTCATTCTCCTCGACCATACCAATGTATCTGTCCGGAGGATGAGAGACTCTACCCGACCTCCTAGGTTCCTCAGGAATATTAACCGTGTCATTAGTTGGAGGAACAACTTCCTCCATCTGTTCCTCGGTTGTTGGTTCTGGAATCTCCGACAGCTCGAAGGTTCTATTACTCGTCTTGTTCTCGAGAAATTCTTTCTCTAAGAACATCGCACTAGCCGCAACAAAAACTCGATGTTCGGTAGGCGAATAGAAGTAATGACCAAATGTTCCTTTTGGATAACCTATAAAGTATGTCTTGACCGATCGCGGGCCGAGCTTATCCTCGTGTCTCCACTTGACATAAGCCTCGCAGCCCTAAACCCGAATAAAGGACAAGTTAGGGACCGTTCCCTTCCACATTTCATATGGAGTCTTGTCGACAGCTTTAGTCGGACTTCGGTTAAGTATAAGAGCAGCTGACAAAAGAGCAAAACCCCATAATGAATCAGGCACTACCGTGTGACTCATCATGGATTGAACCATATCAAGTAAGGTTCGATTTCTCCGTTCGAACACACCATTTAATTGAGGTGTTCCAGGTAGAGTTAACTGTAGAACGATTCCACAGTCTTTAAGGTGTTGATCAAGCTCATTTGAAAGATATTCGCCACCCCGATCTGAACGGAGTACTTTAACCTTTCTACCCAGTTGGTTCTCAACCCTGTTCTGGTATTCCTCGAATGTCTCAAAGGGCTCACTTTTATGCTTCATTAAGTAGACATATCCGTATCTACTCAAATCATCCGTGAAAGTGATAAAATATCTATAGCCATCTCTAGCGGTAATTGACATAGGTCCACAAACATCAGTATGTATGAGTCCTAATAGGTCACTAGCGCGCATTCCAACATCTTTGAAGGAAATTCGAGTCATTTTGCCAATGAGACATGATTCACACGTGCCATATGTAGAAAAATCGAATGCGGGAATAGTCCCATTATCGACGAGTTTCTTTACGCGTTTCTCATTTATGTGTCCCATTCGACAATGCCATAGATAGGTTTGATCTTTGTCACCAACCTTTAATTTCTTATTATTCATGTGTAATACTTCCGTGGTTTGATCTAAGATGTAAATTCCATTCATGGAAACTGCTTTGCCATAAATCATTTCATTGAAAGAAAAAATACAGCTATTATCCTTTATTGAAATTGAAAAACCGTCTTTAGCAAGTACGGAAACAGAAATAATGTTCTTAGACAAATTGGGTATATAGTAACAGTTATTTAAAAATAACTCAAAACCACTAGGGAGTTGGATTACATATGTTCCCTTCGAGACAATGACAGAACGTGCTCCATTCCCGACTCGCAGGTCCACATCACCTTTTTCGAGAGGTATGATGTTCTTTAGGCCCTGCAAATGATTACACAGATGAGAACCACAACCAGTATCAAGTACCCAAGTTCCGAAACTTGCATGGTTAATCTCTGTCATATGAATATAAGATGACATACCAACAGGAACGACGCGACCTGCTTTGATGTCCTCACGGTAGACGGGACAGTTCCTCCTCCAATGTCCACTCTTGTGACAATGGTGGCACTCAATGTCACCGCCCTTGCTCTTTGCCTTGCCCTGTGAACCACTAGTCTCACCGAGCACACTCTTACCGTTTCCTGGCTTTTTAAACTTTGGCTTACCTACAACTAGGTTGTCATGCGCCTTGCCCTTACCTTTACCCTTGTTGGAAATCGTGAGAACATCCTGCTTCATGCTCCCACTCAATTTCATATCCTTCTCGGTCTGTACGAGAAGGGAGTGTAGCACATGAGGACTCTTTTTCAAGTCATTCATGTAGTAGTTCGCCCTGAAAAGGGCAAAACCATCATGAAGTGAATGAAGCATTCGGTCAATGACAATGCTCTCACTAATTTTGCAATCAAGAGCCTCCAGCTTCTTGACATTCTCAATCATGTGAAGAATGTGTGGGCTAACCGGTTGACCCTTCTGGTGTTTCGCATCAAAGAAGCGATAGGTATGCTCATATGTAATGATTCTCGGTGCTTTTGAGAACTCGTTAGTGAGCGTGGTGAAAATCTTGTTCGCACCTTGGGCAATGAAGCGTCTCTGCAAATTGGTTTCCATTGCAAAGATGAGTACGTTCTTTATCGCAGCCGCTTCCATAACGAAGTCACTATAAGCAGTTGACTCGTTGACTCCTGCATTGGGGCCTGGGTTGACCGGTATTGGCTCAGTTAAGTACTTGAGCTTACCGTCAGCAATGGCGAGATTCCGTAGTCTTTGCCTCCCGATCCGCAAAGTTGGACCCGTCGTTTTTCAGACGTGTGAACTGATTCATTTGGTCCATGAATATTTTCAGCCAGGACTCACGTCCAAGTGTGGCACTAGGCATTGGGATTGCGTTATTTCCAGCCATTTAGTTGCAACAGTATTATCAAAATATACGTGTTCTACACTGCGAGAAGAAGAATAAAAATAATAAGCATGTGCATCGTTTATATTTTTAAGTCTAATGAACTACTGTCATAACGCGAAGACTCAAAACATTTATACAATTGACCTCTCTCAAGAATTATATAAATGATCCCAAGACTCAATTATCTGCAAATTGATAAGCTAACCTTTTAGCTAATTCTACCGTTAGAATTCTTGGTCGATAAATTTCTGTAAATACTATCTTTAGTCCATCATAATCACGAGAAACTCTTCGGACTATGATGTTGAGGTAAACTAAGTCAACACAACTACTTACCCAACGTAGAAGGGGTCATATTATGCCTACCGACGAAGAAGGGATTCATAGTTGTTTGCCCTTATAAAGACTAGTCTCAATTTCCGTTTTAGAGGAAGATCCCATCAGCTTGATTTTAATTCATTTTAAGTGAACTAATATCTAGCATGCGAGAATGAATAAACTAAGGTGATGGCTTAATAAGTCTGTGACATCTGTATGTCCATGAAAACTAACATACAACCTATATGAGTCAATTTTCATGCATTTTAGTAGTAGGTGGTTTGGTTTTAGGCGGAATATGATGCATAAACTATCATGTGAATGAAAAGCAATATGAATGAAAACGTAAAACAGTAAAAGTCCTAGTGTGGCCTATCCTATCAAAATGAACATTAAATACAAGTTTGGAATCCATCCTTGGACCCGAGAAGCTTGTCTTGATGTTCCATCTTGATCCATGTAGCGGGAGTGAGCTCCAATCTCCATCTTTAATCTTCTTTGAAAATTACAATAAATAAATTTACATGATAAACCTATTTATTACATTCAAATTTCAAAACCCAAAACTAAAGGAAAAATAAAGGAGATTCGAGATCTCATAATTACATAAAAAATTATGTTTCCTTCATTACGAAAACATAATTTGGCTAAGGCCACACTAAGTATTACAAATTACAACCGATTGCAAAAAAAAAACGTAAATAAATAAATTCAACGATTCATTCAACAAAAATAAAATGCATCAACTAAAAATAAATTAAACATACATGACACAATTCCTTAATTATGTAGATTAATTTTCCAAACCACCTATTTAAAAACAAATTAAGTGACAATTCCTCAATTAATCACATTAATTTCAATCTTAATTCATATTAAACTTGTAATATAAATTTAATCCATCAATATTTTAAACTTCTTTAAAATAGTTAGGTATCTCAAAATTGTGAACCGTTTCACAACAATTAATCATACATTGTAAAGGTAATGTATAATTAATATTGGCCAAAACAAACAAAAACAACTTTTTTTTATATGTCTCGGCTAAAACAATGAAAAACAAAACAAGCCCTTTTTTTTCGGCAAAAACAGCAAGAAAATAAAAAAAACAGCTCGTTTCTCATATTGTTCACGGTTTTTATCTGTAAAAAACCGAAACAAGAGAAATTTTTTTTTTTTTTAAAACTGTCCTCTGTGAATTGTAACTTGACGTGAGCACTAACAGGAAAAAAAAATTTCTTTTCTCAGATGCTTTTCAAATCAGCATAAACAAAAACAGCCGCAAAAAAACTTTAATCGGTTTTTCAGGAAAAATCGAAAGAAAAAAAAAAACAGAAAATATATATTTTTTTTAATAATACTGTTCATCCGTGAACAGTAACGGAAACGAAAAAAAAAAATTCCACGGCTCAAAAAAAAAAATCCAGCCGATTATATTATTTTTCTCGCAAACCCTAATTATTGTTTACAAACAATTTTATGAAAATCATCAAAATTAAAATTCGTGGCCTTGGCTCTGATACCACTTGTGGGATTTATCTGTATGCATCCCTTTAATTTAATGATTATAACGAATCATAAAGTGATGAATACTAGTCATAAAATTAAATTGCATAAACAAAAACATAAAGGATTAAGAAATAACCTTCGGTCCTAGCAAAAACGGCCTAAGAACAATATCAAAGTTGATATTCGCCTATCAGTTGCACCCAAGACGATATGAGAAATGCCCTTAACTTGTTTGCTAGAATCGATCCACCAAAAATTAACTGATTAATTAGGTTTTTGTGTTTTTTTAGATGAGAGGCAAAGAAAATGAGTTAGAATGAAAATTCGGTTAGAAAATTAACCTAACTCTCCCTCTTAAACCGTGAAAACGAGAGAAGAGGAATAAGTTTTTTTTCTTCTTATTTTCGGCCCACCCATACCGAAATAATAAGGAGTATAATTTCCTTATTTTCGGTTATGGCAAAAATGTATAAATGTGTTAAATATAAATTGTCATCTAGTGAGGATCGAACCCATGACCTCTTGGTTTGAGTACCCTCACTATTACCACTATGACACATTCATCTTGTTGATATTAAATATAACCGATTACATTTATTTACGAATTAACATATTAATTCGTCCAAGCTAACATTACATACATTTAATTAAATATAACTTATTATATTCAATTTACGAATTGACAGTTAATTCGTCTCAACTAATATTATTTAATCTTCATTAAATAATTGTCTCATCAACACATTGACTAACTGTTTAGTCATATAAGGCATCAATGTGATTATATTTCTATAACCACATCTCTCAAACACATCCTATAGGTGTGACCTTTAGGGACCAGTTGATCACCGCCATCTGTATGATAATAACGTCAAACTTTCTAGCAAGCCAACCGTTATTAGGTAATCGTTAATCAACTGATTAAAATACGAAGTATACCCTTGTGAACCTGTAAGAGATTTACAAATGTTATCACACTAATTTGTGGAGGACACAATGTAATACCCGCCCTTTTAGGGATCCTTTGACCAGCGTTGACTGTCCTTGGGAGCGGGAGTAACCTTAGGGAAGTATGCCAAAACCATCTTGGGGTGCGTGTTAGAAGTGGTACTCGATAGAGTAGAGGCTACTCGATCGAGTAGCTAGGGTACTCGATCGAGTAGGGGGCCACTCGATCGAGTAGGTTGGGTACTCGATCGAGTGCCTGGTTTTCAGCGAGGGTTTTATATCGCGTTTTGTTAAATCCGCAAATCACTTCCGCCACTTTCCTCCTACCCTTCAGTCGCCTCTTTCCCTTCCCTTCACCTCAAAACCTCCATGGAAGCCTTTGTGAAGATCCTTGTGCCTTAGGAGAGCTCTCTTGAGTCGGGTAGCGGTCTTTTGCCTTGTCTCTCCCTATAGGTATGTCACAATCATCATCCGTGTCCTTGTCTCTATAGTTAGGGTTTGCTTGTTAGTAATAGATATTTGTATGGTGGCTATAGGCGTTGCTTGATCGCTGGACGTGTCATCTGTCGACATGGATGGGTTGCGGTTGCTTAAAGGTAGGTTCGCCTACTCAGTTTCTGTTGACGGTCTAGTGTGTCGGTCGTTGTGGTAGTGTTGTGCTTGTTTGATGTAGTATTTGTGTGTGTTGTGATTGTGGTGGTGATCGTTGTTGATGGTTCTCGAGATGCGTTCTCGGCTGAGTGGGGTCACTTGCGGGAGTGACTTCACGCCCTAGTTTTGCCCTCCGTGGAACCCGCCACGGGAGGGGATGTGCACATTAATGGGACAGGGTTATCGCTCGTATATGAGCGGGGCTTAGGTGGGAACGGCCTGCGGTCCCCCACTGGCAGGGCTGGTCCAGTGGACAGTCAGTGACAGGTTTGGTTGGATTATTGTGGTTGCGGTTGGGACTGGTGTCATTGTTTGTGTTGTTGATTGTAGTTGTCATTGTCTTGTCTTATCTCAGTACTGACCTTGTTTGGTTGTTTGTTTGTTATGTGTCTGCCGTGGTCCCTTATGGTGAGCAGTCGGTCTTAGCAGGTGTTGATGTTGTGGATAACTAGAGTCCGGGCAGGGATGAGTCTTCACGAGATATGATGGTCGTAGCGATAGTCTTTGAGTTGTACCGTTGTATTGTAATTTGGGTTTGAATCACTTGTAATATAACTTAATAGTTCTTTTATTGACGTTTGATAACTGCTTTCCTCGGGCAACCGAGATGGTAATGCCCTTATATGCTAAGGAAGGCCTAGTTAAGGCTCCTCTGGATATGGGGGTGTTACAAAGTGGTATCAGAGCGACGGTTTTGGAACCTGTAACAAATGAACATAATGAACGTAGGGAGTCTAATAAAAGGAACCTGGTGTATGTGTAATGGGAGCCCCGGCTGATGCTAGATTTTGGGTGAGTAGGCGCCCTCATTTCAAAATCTTGGCCCCATGACACTTAAGCCAGTCACATGGGATGGGAATGTGGAGTCCGTGTGTCTATGTGTGCTATGTATGTTAATTGTGCCGGAGCTACCTCCGGTTAAGTTTTGTTAGAATTAGTAGGGGTGTGTTAGCGATATATCAGGCCGTGTATGGTAATGGTCGAAGAGACTAGTGAGGTTCTTTGAATGATTAGTGGGCTTATATGATAGCTATGAGTATGCGACGAAATTATACGTCATGGGGATGCGGGAAAGTGTGAAGTCGAATGTGTAATACGAATAGTGAACACGTGGGTGTTTGCTATAAAATTTATGATGACGGAAGTTGTAAGTGAGATTATAGATCCTACCGCGATGACTATAATGATAATTATAGTATAGACGAGTAATAATCCGAACCATGGTGTATGGTAATGTGTACATGCTTTGCTATTTAGTTGAAATTTTTCCGCTGCGTAATATTTGATTTAAGTAAGATAAATTGCTTATGATAGAATGTGAAACAAGGTAGATTAATTTGTTTTGAAAAGTATGCCTTTATGTAGTACGTGAAAGAATGAACTAATAATAATTTAAATGTTTCAATTTGGTAGTAATATATATAAAGTAAGCTTAAACGTAATACGATGACGTGATTATGTTTATGGAAGATTCGGTAGCAGGTAAACCGAGTAGAGTAATGGGTGTAGTGTAAGTGGAATAAACATCATTTGTTTGACGATATGGTAGGCTTTGTTAATAATAGAAATGCATGAATGAACTTGATAATGAGTGCCGAATTCCGAACTTAGTTGGAATCGACACGCGGTGTTGTTTTTGCAGGAATCTTCAAGTTACTTCGTACTTATGATCGGGTACTTAACTATACTTGACCGAAAAGCGAGTGCTTACTTGACCAAGTAGACCTCACTCGATCCATTAGGAAGCCATGATATCGGGATGTGGGAAAGATTTCCGCAGGCACTCGATGATTTAGCTCCTACTCGATCGAGTAGGGTGGTACTCGATCGAGTACCCCAGGCACTCGATCGAGTAGGTTACTGTGCAGTAGTTCCTACGGGTTTTCTTAAAACCCTTCATCTTTCTATTTCTTCTTCTTATTTTCCCCTATATTTCGACACATCTCCTAAATCACTCTCAATCTCTTAATTCCTCTCAAATCCTCTCTTTCTCTTGGGTTAGTATTGAATCTTGGGGGTTGATTTCTTAGCTTAATTTCGTTTCTCCACTTTGTTCATCAATCAAGGTATGCTACTATTCCTAATGTACATGGTTTATTGCTTTGAATGTGCTAGGGAGGTAAAATAATCTGAAAATTTCAATCATAATGACCAATTTCGTGCTTTTAATTGTTGAAACATGATTCACATGCCTTCTTTCCATGATTGTTGGTGGTTAATTGCTGTAAATTAGATTAGAAATTGCAAAGGTGAACTCGAAATTTCTAGGGTTTCCCAAAATTGAAATCGATTTTTGGTTGTTTTACAGTGGTTAGATGGTAGAATTGAACCTTAAGTATTGTTTATATCATGTTGGGGGATAAAATTTTGATGATTTTACCTTAGAAAGTTGCCTTAAAACTCCGTCTTAAAAGTGCCTTAAATGGAAATTCGGGATTTATAATTGAAAAATTGATGTTGAAATTGACAGTGTGGGCATGAGTTGAACTTAATTATGCTAATAGAGTCGATGAGTAATGAATATATGCCGAAATTTTCACAGCTGTAAAGACCGTCTGAAAATTTTAGTTGAGTTGTTGAACATAATATGAAAGTGATGTTGATATGCCATAAATTGTCCTTCTCTTGAATTAGTAACATGTAATTAGCAATGTAAATGGACGACCTTTAGAAACATGCTAGAATATTGGAATTGCTGAAAATATGTGTTCACATGCCAAATTTTCATAATTGCGGTTTATAAGGGGCTACAAACTGAGACTATATGTTAAAATTGAGGAAACTATTAAAGAAATGTGTGTACATAATGTGATATTTAAGGTTGATAGCATGAAGTATGTGCCTCTCATGTCAAATTGTTGGTGAAATTGAGTACTTGGCTTAATATGTTGAATTCAAATTACATGAAGTATATGCTTGCATGTTTATACAAATTGCTTGAACATATGTCTAAAGCAGATGCCGAGACTAAACCTTGGAACCCGCCAGAGCAAACGGGGAAGGGGTGATCCACTTGAGAGGGGGGAGGCTAGTGGACCGGTAGTACCCGCAGTTTCCGAGTACCCCACAGTTGTTTTTGTTGACTTTAAGCAAAGGGAGCGTTTCGTAGCCTTACAAAGACGCAAGATGAGACCTACAAAGTGTATAGACACCAGTGTATTAGAGGAGTTGGGGATAGAGACGGATGTCCGTCACATATTCGAGACCTTGGGTTTTACGGGTTTGTATAGGCTGAGGAAGCATACTTACCCTTTTCTTACCTTGGAGTTCCTGAGCTCTTTTAGCTATGACCAGTGGGTCGATCGTTGAGTTTAGATTGATGAATACCAGTTTTCTGTTGACTATGGACCTGTTTGCCTCTCACCTTGGGTTGGCCAAGCCTCCCAAGGACTCCATCACTGACATTCCAGCTGAGTGCGGCGTCTGCCGCCTAATGCCTTGCTTGACCGGGAAGCAAGCTCCCACCTCGAGCAACATGCTGATTAATGATGTTCAGCATATCACCTTGAGGGTCTTTCTCCGCTCTCTTTCGAACCCCCTCTATGACCGAAAGGATATTAGTAAGTTGAATAACCATGAGGTCTTGCTTTTGATGTCTTACCTCAACCCGGAGCGGGCCAAAAAGGTTGTCTTTAATGCTCCTTCGATAGTTTGTGCTGCCATTGCCTTGATGGCTTCTTCCTCTTCTCGGTACCTGAGTTGTGGTTCCATTGCCACTCGGTTAGCTGAAAAGCTAACCTCCTTTGAGGCTTCTTCGGCGTACGTGCCTCTAGCTACTCCTGTGCCTACCATGGATCGTGAATACTATCTCGACCTGAAATGGTTGAGGACCTTGGCTGATGGTAGCCTAGCATGGAGGGTGTATGGCATGAGTTGGATGAAGGTTCCAGCTCCTGAGCACCTCCCACCCACGAAGCCCTTGGAGCCGACGGTAGTGACGGTGGACTCCGATGACGAGGAGGAGGAGGATGAGGACGGACCTCGCCAGCTACAGACCTATCTCATTGACGGCGCCATCCTTGAGGAGATGCCGGAGCCGACGAAGGGCGAGAATACGGGAGTTCAGGCGGCAGAGAGGCCTAGAGTGGTGAGGGGACCCCGTCGAGTGAGAGAGAGGGCCTCGGAGTCTAGGCCACGGCCCGAGCACCGCAGGCGGCGATCTTTTCCCATGCTACCCTTACCTCGACACCCCGGAGACGCGATCCAGTTACCTGGCAGAGAGAGTGTCATCTACCTTGACACTCCGGAACATGCACGAGATGGCGTACACTCAGGGGATAGGGACCGAGGGACCGCATCCAGTTTGGTGGAGTGGAGTTGGGAACTACTCGGGGGTTTTCCATGCCTACGGGGTGGATCAGTCGACGTGGGGGGCACCTCAGTCCTTCCCTTACGGTGGCTTGACCCCATGGTACGTGGGCCCGGGAGCGGGAGCGGGGGGTGGATGCGGGGATCGGGTCGGCGGGAGCAGGTACTTCAGGTGGTGGTGATGATGAGGTGATGTTCGAGCAGCAGCAGCAGGAGGAGTGATACTCCTCGTTCGTATCTTTGTTGATAGTAGTTGATGTTAGATGGTGGTATTGTTGTTAGACTTTGGTAGCTATTTTTTTTCTTTTATTATTGAGACTTAATTGGATTTGTATGATTGGCCATAAGGCCGGAATTGCTAGTCTAACCTTTTTCAGGACGATTGAGAGTCGGGGCATCATCCCGACTCAATTTATGTGACAGTCATGTTGTTATATGTTGGTTTACGACGGATTGAGTAAGGTATTTGACCTGCAGGTACTCGACAGAGTACCCCACACTCTATCGAGTAGCTGCAGGAAAGGAAGAAAGGGAACATTCTGATCTCGGGCTACTCGATCGAGTAGCCAAGACACTCGATCGAGTAGCATGGCACTCGATCGAGTACCGCTACTTACTCGATCGAGTGACACTGTTACAGGAGATTTTCGAAAATTTAAAAATGTTCAATTGTTTTATAACGACAAGTTTAATGTTTAATGTAGTTATTAGTGCGTAGTAACACCCTAGAACTGTTAAATTCGTATGTTGGAAGTCGTCCTTGGAGTTTACAAGCGTATTTGTCACAATTAGTAAGGCGGTAATAATTTCTTGTTACTTTAATATTGCATACGCCTCCTTACGATCTATTTGTCGGCTTGTGCATACCATAATATCGTGCCTTCTGAAAGGCAGCTAACTAGTCCGGTGGTTAGTGTATAATTGCTAATTTAACGAGTGCGTGCTTAACGAGTAATGGCCGCGATAGATAACATGTTTTAACCCATGTCATGAATCAAATAATAAGTAATATGCGTGGTAATTTGGGTGGTGAACTTCGGGGACGAAGTTCCTTTTTAGAGGGGAAGAGTAATGTCGCGAAATAAAAAGGTTGTTTTCGAATAATGTTTTGCTTGTTCATAATGTTGTTGGTAGTTGTTTATAATGTGGTTGGCGTCATGTGTTGCAAAAAAAAAAAAAAAAAAAAAAAAAAAAAAAAATTGAAAAATTGTTGTTGAATTATAACGACCTACTTTCTTTGGTTCTTTAAAGTGAGTGTGATCGAATTTGAATCACGTTGCCAAGTAACATGGTGACATTAGCATTAGTTGTACCGCATGAAAGTTGATATGAGACATGTTCTAGATTGATGGTTGGATTAGTGTATGTTGGGAGATCGTGAGTGGCGATTCGCACTGCGCGTCGGATGTTTTATGTGTATATAAAATAACGGTTGACTGTGATAAAGCTCGCATGATAGTGGCAAGAGTCGATAGGTTTATTTGTGGACGGTGATGATGATGACATGGGGGGGGATGGTGTTTACAAGGAGTGATGGTCTGACCGGAAAGATTGGTGAGGTTGTGTTGGTTCCGTGCCATGAGCGGGAGAGGTGAGTTGAACTTCGGGGACGAAGTTCTTTTTAAGGGGGGAAGACTGTAATACCCGCCCTTTTAGGGATCCTTTGACCAGCGTTGACTGTCCTTGGGAGCGGGAGTAACCTTAGGGAAGTATGCCAAAACCATCTTGGGGTGCGTGTTAGAAGTGGTACTCGATAGAGTAGAGGCTACTCGATCGAGTAGCTAGGGTACTCGATCGAGTAGGGGGCCACTCGATCGAGTAGGTTGGGTACTCGATCGAGTGCCTGGTTTTCAGCGAGGGTTTTATATCGCGTTTTGTTAAATCCGCAAATCACTTCCGCCACTTTCCTCCTACCCTTCAGTCGCCTCTTTCCCTTCCCTTCACCTCAAAACCTCCATGGAAGCCTTTGTGAAGATCCTTGTGCCTTAGGAGAGCTCTCTTGAGTCGGGTAGCGGTCTTTTGACTTGTCTCTCCCTATAGGTATGTCACAATCATCATCCGTGTCCTTGTCTCTATAGTTAGGGTTTGCTTGTTAGTAATAGATATTTGTATGGTGGCTATAGGCGTTGCTTGATCGCTGGACGTGTCATCTGTCGACATGGATGGGTTGCGGTTGCTTAAAGGTAGGTTCGCCTACTCAGTTTCTGTTGACGGTCTAGTGTGTCGGTCGTTGTGGTAGTGTTGTGCTTGTTTGATGTAGTATTTGTGTGTGTTGTGATTGTGGTGGTGATCGTTGTTGATGGTTCTCGAGATGCGTTCTCGGCTGAGTGGGGTCACTTGCGGGAGTGACTTCACGCCCTAGTTTCGCCCTCCGTGGAACCCGCCACGGGAGGGGATGTGCACATTAATGGGACAGGGTTATCGCTCGTATATGAGCGGGGCTTAGGTGGGAACGGCTGCGGTCCCCCACTGGCAGGGCTGGTCCAGTGGACAGTCAGTGACAGGTTTGGTTGGATTATTGTGGTTGCGGTTGGGACTGGTGTCATTGTTTGTGTTGTTGATTGTAGTTGTCATTGTCTTGTCTTATCTCAGTACTGACCTTGTTTGGTTGTTTGTTTGTTATGTGTCTGCCGTGGTCCCTTATGGTGAGCAGTCGGTCTTAGCAGGTGTTGATGTTGTGGATAACTAGAGTCCGGGCAGGGATGAGTCTTCACGAGATATGATGGTCGTAGCGATAGTCTTTGAGTTGTACCGTTGTATTGTAATTTGGGTTTGAATCACTTGTAATATAACTTAATAGTTCTTTTATTGACGTTTGATAACTGCTTTCCTCGGGCAACCGAGATGGTAATGCCCTTATATGCTAAGGAAGGCCTAGTTAAGGCTCCTCTGGATATGGGGGTGTTACAAAGTGGTATCAGAGCGACGGTTTTGGAACCTGTAACAAATGAACATAATGAACGTAGGGAGTCTAATAAAAGGAACCTGGTGTATGTGTAATGGGAGCCCCGGCTGATGCTAGATTTTGGGTGAGTAGGCGCCCTCATTTCAAAATCTTGGCCCCATGACACTTAAGCCAGTCACATGGGATGGGAATGTGGAGTCCGTGTGTCTATGTGTGCTATGTATGTTAATTGTGCCGGAGCTACCTCCGGTTAAGTTTTGTTAGAATTAGTAGGGGTGTGTTAGCGATATATCAGGCCGTGTATGGTAATGGTCGAAGAGACTAGTGAGGTTCTTTGAATGATTAGTGGGCTTATATGATAGCTATGAGTATGCGACGAAATTATACGTCATGGGGATGCGGGAAAGTGTGAAGTCGAATGTGTAATACGAATAGTGAACACGTGGGTGTTTGCTATAAAATTTATGATGACGGAAGTTGTAAGTGAGATTATAGATCCTACCGCGATGACTATAATGATAATTATAGTATAGACGAGTAATAATCCGAACCATGGTGTATGGTAATGTGTACATGCTTTGCTATTTAGTTGAAATTTTTCCGCTGCGTAATATTTGATTTAAGTAAGATAAATTGATTATGATAGAATGTGAAACAAGGTAGATTAATTTGTTTTGAAAAGTATGCCTTTATGCAGTACGTGAAAGAATGAACTAATAATAATTTAAATGTTTCAATTTGGTAGTAATATATATAAAGTAAGCTTAAACGTAATACGATGACGTGATTATGTTTATGGAAGATTCGGTAGCAGGTAAACCGAGTAGAGTAATGGGTGTAGTGTAAGTGGAATAAACATCATTTGTTTGACGATATGGTAGGCTTTGTTAATAATAGAAATGCATGAATGAACTTGATAATGAGTGCCGAATTCCGAACTTAGTTGGAATCGACACGCGGTGTTGTTTTTGCAGGAATCTTCAAGTTACTTCGTACTTATGATCGGGTACTTAACTATACTTGACCGAGTGCGAGTGCTTACTTGACCAAGTAGACCTCACTCGATCCATTAGGAAGCCATGATATCGGGATGTGGGAAAGATTTCCGCAGGCACTCGATGATTTAGCTCCTACTCGATCGAGTAGGGTGGTACTCGATCGAGTACCCCAGGCACTCGATCGAGTAGGTTACTGTGCAGTAGTTCCTACGGGTTTTCTTAAAACCCTTCATCTTTCTATTTCTTCTTCTTATTTTCCCCTATATTTCGACACATCTCCTAAATCACTCTCAATCTCTTAATTCCTCTCAAATCCTCTCTTTCTCTTGGGTTAGTATTGAATCTTGGGGGTTGATTCAACATCAACTCTGGCCAATCCAAGCAAGTCTCTAAACTTATTCTTATACCCTTGAGAAGTGGAGGGAATAGCAGGCAAATGTTCCGGATCCCAACCACCAATCGCAGCAATCTCCTCAGGAAATGGGCAAATGTCTCCTCCACGAAAGGCAAATACGTGATGATTCGGGTCCCAATAGTCAAGACAAGCATCGAGAAACGGTTTGACTACCTTGATCAACTTCAAGCTCAAAAGTGCTCCAAAATTATAAGCACCCATGTCATACTTCTCCACACTAGAGAACTCATTTGTCCATTCTTTTAGACGAATTTCAAGAGTATTTATGATATAGGCTTATTTTGGGAGTTTTGTATAATAAGACGGAGAAAGACGGAAGAATTATGTGAACAAAACCTCCTTCGACGTCTCTATTTATACTAAAAGCTGTTTCCTAAAATCCGTCAGAACAGACGCACTGGGGAACAGGCGCAACAGGTCCTGCGCCTCTTCGAAGGGACGCAGCTCTTGCTGCGCCTCTTCCTCAGCTGTTTTTTTGTGATTTTCCGCTTTGGATCTTTCCTAAATCCCTCAACGAATAATTTCCTATTCATACGGGTTATTATTTTGGTAAACGCGTCAAGTTACCATATTTCGTGTTTCCTAATTTCGCGGGCACGCATCTCGAGATGATGACATTTTCGTCATTTTAGCACACTTGAACATTCCTTTTAATTTTTCTTTTTGGGGAATCATTTCACCAATTTAATTTCGTTTATTCTTTTTTTACATTTTGGTATTTAATTTAATTATATCATTTTTTCGAACTTTACCTCTTTTCCTTTTTGGAGAATCATTTCACCCTCCACTTCAAACTTACATGTTTTTATTTTTTCTTTTTTTAAGGGGTAACCCTCCCTACCGTCCGGTCATTTCCGACCAAATTTTTGCATTTTTGCCATTTCCGACCAAATTTTTGCATTTCTGGTCATTTCTCTGCTTTTTCGAGTCATTGTTATGCGCTAATTTAGGCCATATGTACAAATACATGTTCTATGTGATTTCTGTGTAAATTTCGGCAGCATGACGGCGTAAACTGTCATCTACCAAACCTGTTCAAAGCTAAACTGCAGGAACAAACAGGGCAACCCAGCAGCAAAGGCACGCAGGCCATCATATATACGATCAAAAAGGGATATGTACACCAAACTGGGGGCTCGAGCCCCAAAACAAAATCCAAATGTCCGAAAATGTACAAATGTACAAAAATACAGCCAAAAACAAGAAACAACAAGAAAGCTACTGCTCGTCGCCGTCTAGCTCAGCAACTCTCGCCTCGAGAGCACCAACCTCGGCGTCGCGAACCTCGAGCTCCCTCAGCAGACGAGCCGTCTCCTCTCGGGACTGGGCAAGCTCTCGCTCCAACTCATGCTCCCTCTGCAAACGAAAAAAAAAAACTGACTCATGTCAATCATTTCAAGCATAAAGGAAAATTAGAAAACTCAAAAATAAAGTAAACGGAAGGTTCATACCTGACGTCCTCGGCCACCAGCAAGTGCCTCGACGGCGGTAGCCCGCAGCCGGTTGGCTACCCTCCACAAAGCCACGAACCGAGATGGCGCGACCTGCATTTCAAAAGGAAAATGTTTAGCAATTGAGCAAACTCGAGCAAATGTGTTCTTACACGAAAACTATATAGACTAGAAGACTCACCCTCCGGATCAGATGCTGCCAATCGTCCAGGCCAGCATCTCTCACCGCCACGTCAAAGTCACGTAGCTCGGAGATCATCGTCATCCCCGTCGTGTCGGTGTACTCAAGGGTCTCGGGGTACTCTGGGGGCTCGATGCCCGCCGCCTCGACCTCCTGCAAAGTCAGATGATTTTCGTTAACCGATGATCCTTCATCATATGCTCAAACGATCAAAAAGTAAAATAGGGCGAAACACTTACCACAACCGGCCAGTACGCCAACCTCCCGTAGAGGAACGCCGAGTAGTCCTCACCAGGAAGGAGGAGGGCGTCACCATCGACGCCAGCCAGGTCAGCCTCAGAAGGCTCCCTAAACATCGTCCGAGGAGGATCGATAGGAACCGTCAAGACATCCCGAGAGCACTGCCGAGCCAAGCGCTTGCCCAAGTACCACACATGACCCATCGACGTCCTCAGCAGCAGCCGGCTCGAGCTCCTACGTCGAAGGACCTCAGCCACGAAAGGAGGAGTGCCATTGTACTCCTCCCAAGGCCTAGGCACCCACTAGAAAAGCAAACGAAGGGTCATTCTTATGATCAGTTCTAAAAGAAAGAGAAAACACAGTCAAATGTAAGGTAAAATACTCACGTCGTCTAGCTGAAGAGTGTTCACCTCCCGCCGACAGACGTAGTGTAAGGAACGCCGACTCCTCGTGCGGCACATCACCCAATCCCTCACGACAGGATATGCCTTCTCCACCGGCTCCGTCCTCTTGGGCGCGAGGCCCGGAAAGTAGGAGTACACCCACGCCTGTAAATCAAGATAATCAACAACGATCTTTCGTGATTTGATAAGAACAAGAAATGATCTTTCATGAGAAGTAGTGAAGGTTCATACCTCCAACAACAGTCCAGGGCCGACAGCAGCAGGAGAAGTTCCCTTCTCCGTCAACTCCGGACGAACCATGGCCCTCATGAAGCGGATGAGGACCGCAAAACCAGCAGTGACCCAGTCCCAACGGCCTAGGGAGCTCAGGTCAGAAAGAAAGGGAAGAAGCTTCGTCGAAAGCCTCTCTCCCTTGTCTCCGAATTAAATCGAAGACAAGAACCACCAGAGCCACAAGCGAACTCTCTGCTCTGCAGTGCAGGGAGGAGGAGTCGTCTCCCTCCCCTCGATCACCACCAACGCCAGGGTCTTCCCCGCGAAGTAGTCCCGCACGTAAGAACTAGGCACCAAGCCAGGTACCGCAGCCGCCTTTAGCGCCAAATTCCAGCCAATCAGCCTCCTGGCCTCCGCCGAGTCAACCCTCATGGCCGTCTCTGGCCACTCCACCACCTCAGTCCCACACGGCAGACCAGAAATCATGCCGTAGTCCTCCAAAGTGACCCCCACCTCACCAAAAGGCATGTGAAACGTGGAGGTCGTATCCCAAAACCGGTCCAAGAAGGCTCAGACGAGACTGAGGTTAGCCCGAAGCTTCCTCCTCGCAATATCCCTCCAAGCCTGCACCAGGGCACCGAACGCTCCCCGCTCGATCATGGCCCGCTCCTCAACCGACAGCCTCACGTAGTACCCCATCGCCGTCGTATAGCCCGAGAACGACCTGATGTTCCCGGCCTCCTATGTTGATTTGAAACAAAAGCTGTCTTTAGCTCAAATGAAGAAGAAAAGGAATGATAAACATGAATGAAAGAAGATGAATGAAGAGTGATGAATCCTATTTACCAAGCTCTTCACCGTCCTGTAAGATAGGTGACCCTCCGCAGCCCAGAGCAGGTGCCTATTGTCCCAGGTCTCAGCCCACGCAGGTGCTCCCCTTAGCTGGCGACCACCTCGTCCAACGTTGGCTCGTCTCGGGGCCTCCTCCTCCTCAGCAGCCTCCTCCTCTAGGACCTCGTCCTCAGCAGCCATCACCGCAGCGGTGAAAGCCTCCTCTAATGCCTCCTCTAGCACCTGAGAAGGGTCAACAGCAGTGTCCATGTCCATGGGAGCCCTCCCAAACGTAGAAGCCTCGTCACCTGCAAAAATTAAAGTAAATTTAGGCCGCGTCAAGTGACGACAAGCCTTGATTAGGGGATTTTCAAGTTTTCGGAGCTCCAAAATCGCTCTTTTCTCGCCATCTTTGGCAATTTTCCCTCCAAACCGTCCGCTCATGTGGTAATTTGGGTCAAGTCAAGCCTAAGTTGAAGCCTAGTCATGGGTTCAATTCGGAATTTCGACAGCATTTCGTTATAACGGCGATTATGCCCTAAGAAAAGTGTTCTGAAAAAGCCGTCACAAACCAAAATTCCGAGAAAGTAGGAAGTTTACCCATCATACAAGGATTCCAGATACCAAGTTTCGCCACAAATGGGCAATCCTAAGGCTATTTTCGAAGCAATTTACGGTTTAGCTGTGAAACCGTCTCAATTTCACTCAAATGCTCAAAACTCAACGAAAATTCGAAACAAATACATGGTTATGATCCTTATACTACCAATTGGCCATTTACAAAGTCAATTTCTCAAGGCAAAATCATTTGGGGGAAAAGCTCCAAATTTTTGACTAAATAGGGTCGAAAACCCTAACTTTGTCGATCCCATTTGAGCAAATACGGAAGATAAATGCAAGATTGATACACATACCTCGATTAGTCATAGCAAATGCTAGCTTTTGGATCAAATTTTGACGGAAATGGTTGGAATTTGAGAGAGTAATTGAGATTTTATGTTTCGAAATAATGAAATGAAACCCCTGTTTCATCGGGTTTTTACGCAGGAAAGACGCGCCCAGGAATAGACGCAGCAGGTGCTGCGCCTCTTCCAAGGGACACAGCTCTTGCTGCGCCTTTTCCTCAGCTTCCCTTCATACGAGTTTTCAAAAATTCGATATGAGTTCGTTATTTTTGTGGGCCCATCTTTGGTGCGCCTCTTCCTTGATGCTACATCACATATTTGGTCCGTTTGACGTATGTTCTTCACCCGGATCCACATCTTCCAGGCCAACAACAAATTATCGCCTTATTTCTTATCCAAGACCTAGCTTGTCACAACTAGCATCCCTCTTTGACAGGTGTTTCGACACGCTTTTATTCTGTTCCCCCAGCGAGAGTACACGGATAGACTTTCCCTCTCGAGACATGAAGATTAGTTCCCGATTAAGTTCCCCCAGCGAGAGTACACGGATAGACTTTCCCTCTCGAGACATGGAGATCAGTTCTCGATTAAGTTCCCCCAGCGAGAGTACACGGATAGACTTTCCCTCTCGAGACATGGATATCAGTATCGACCCCAAATTCTTCCGAAGTTTGTTTGAAGCTGAACATAAGCAGATTTCTCCCAGTAGTTCCAGACTGTGTCTTGCTGTCTTCTCCCAATATCACGTTTCGTTTTTCCTGGAGTTTCAAGGAATTTCATGTATGGTCTCTTCTTATGGCTGGCGAGCCTCCTTACGTAGTCTAATATACTTTAAACGACCCTCCCCGATAGTCGACAAATTCTAAAATGTTCCCGACGACAGGTCCTTGGTTCAGACCCCTTGAGCCGCCTCGCGTCGCCATAGTCGTCAGGTTGTAATCTTTGATTGACCTGATGGCTATACTTTGACTTTTGCCTTGTCTAAGCCTCAGTCAAAATGGGGGCTCTGTAGATACCTTATTTCTGCACCTCCCGCAAACCACCCGGTGATGATTGGGCCGCATGTTTGGTACGCGGAATGATTTGTGACAGTTCGTAAGTTTATCGTCAAGTGATCGCTCAGACATTTATGTCTACCTCTTAAATGTCATCTACGTGCTGATACGGTCGGTTTGGCAGTAATTAGAGTACATTTGGAGTCCGGGCCTAAAACCGTCTTCATTTTCTGACAACCGTTAAAATGCCGAGTCGGAATGTTCTGGAATGTTTTGGATATTTCTATTCCATATTTTATAAATCTTTTAATCTTTGGTAAACAATTTCCCGTAATATTCACACAAAATATTAAAGAAAACCAAATTATTCCGTTATTCCATAAACTAAACACGGAAATCTTTCTTCCGCAGGAGGAAACCACTTGGGAATAGACGCAGCAGGTGCTGCGCCTATGTCCAAGAGACGCAGTGCCTGCTGCGCCTCTTCCCAAGTCCTTTTCTGCATATTTTTCGTATCTTTTCATATCTTTTCGAGATTCACTTCCAAAGTTTCTCCGAAAACCCTACTTCCTCCACGTGATTAGTATAAATAGAGACCTTCGGTCTCACATATTTCTCACGCGAGTGTCCACCCTTCTCTTCTCCCTTTGCATTCTAGACCACGTTCTTACTTTTTGGCGTATACGTGCTTGAACGTTCGACCACGTAAGCTCGGATCCTTCTGAGTACCAGCCTCGTTTTGCATGACCGACCAATTTGACCAACTACACCATAATCAACTTTAATCAATCTTAATCGTTTTAATTTCCTCTTACGAGGGCACTTTAGTTACATTCGAGTCGAGCATCACTAATCGTAAACTTAGTTCATCTCGTTTTGTCAAACATGTAAGTCTGAGGGTGTAAATCTCTCTTTTATTTATTGTTATTTATCTTTTGTAATCATATTGTAAGGTTTATGTCGAAAATACAATTAAAACCGATTTCTAAAACCCTTTGCTTAAAACCCTTTTTACGGATTATCAGAGGACAACCGTCGAGAAAGGACGCAGCAACTGCTGCGCCTCTTCGAAGGGGCGCAGTACCTGCTGCGCCTCTTCGTGAGGCTGCCGCAATTCCTGCTTCCTTTCTTCTTCCTTCGTCTTTTGTTCGTCCTTTTGTTTTTCACTTTGTTTTCGAATGTTCATTGTTTCATTAACACGACAATTTAAGCATGATAATTTTAACCTGTACTTCATAATTCTTCATAATTAATTCATCTCATTAATTCCCGACTTAAATCCCAAGTAATTAATATTTGCGGGTTTTCGTCATTAAAGTCAAACCGGGTTGTAGAAATTCGATTCATTCATATTGAGTTTCTGGAATTCGATCTTTGATATATTCTCACCTGTTTATTATCATATTCATCATTAGTCCGTCATTAATTCGTCGTATTTAACCTAATTAATTTGTTTAGTTATTAATTTGTTAATTAATCCTCATTAATCTTGTAAATAATTCGTCCTAATTAGTTTTTATCCATGTTTATAGCTTTCATGACCCTTAATCGCATGTACATAATACGCTAATCACTTTCATCCGAGTAAATATTATTAATCAAGCATTAAAATCACCAACCAACATTAAAGACTTGCAATTCCGGCTTCACAGCCAGAACTGAGCCAAGGAACAGACGCAGTGACTGTTGCACGTCTTCGAGAGGGCGCAGCTCTGCTGCGCCTGTTCCTGGCTGACTTCTGTCTCTGAACTCCCGTTTTGCCTTGACCTATTTTAGCTTACGTATTTGATTAACTACTATTCGTATTATCACCCTAATTCATGTTCGTTCATTCATTTATTCTTTCTTTTCCAAATTAGCCGTTTTAGATGTATTTTCGACATAAATCATTAAACCCGATGTAATTATTGTAATTTTCAATTATTGTAATTTTCCTTTATTGTATTTATCATTGTACTTTTTATTGCTTGTATGCTTTCACATGTAATTGAAATTAAATCCCGATTCGACCTAATTGTATGCTAAAACTATATGTTTCACCGACTTAGTATTAATCTTCATATGCTAGGATTAATTCTATGGATGTTGCATTGCATGCATATAATCGACAATATATCGAGTATAGACGATTTTCCCTAATCATTAGTAGAGGCCGCTATCGAGGCGGGCGGGATTAGGTGTTCGATCAAAAGAGCTTCCTAATACGTACCCTCACCTCTTACTCCAGATCTCTGTGAACATCCGTGTTCATTGGCATCCACGAGAGTCATTCTAGACATAGAATGCTAAGGGTAACGAGTTCTTGGTGTTCATGTCACTACTTTGTGTCTGGACATGACGCGAAGTATTCGAACAGTTTCCAATTTTCCACAATAAATTGGTGGCGACTCCACAAATGCAAACGCTTGTTTCCCAAGCGCCCCCGTGGCCCGCATCCACAATATGATTTCTTTTATGCCAAATGGGATATTCATTGTGCGATTTAAGTTTGTGGAGAAGATGAAGGAAGTTGTGAAGCTAGGTCATTTCATGTTTGATAACAAACCTATCATCATTAATGAATGGACCCCGAGTGTGGATTTGGTTAAAAGTAATGTGCAAACTGTGCCTATCTGGATTAAACTATCTGGATTGGACTTGAAATTTTGGGGAATTGCTTTCCTGAAAAAGATTAGTGGGATTATTGGAGAATTTGTCCGTTGTGATGAAGCCACTAGCCATAAAACGTTCCTAGGTTATGCCAAAATGTTGGTTGATGTTCAGATTAATCAAAGTTTCCCAGAAAATATTCAGTTCAAAGATGAGAAGGGGAAGGAGCATGTTGTTAAAGTAGAGTATGACTGGTTACCTGTTAAATGTTCTCAATGTAATGGTGTTGGTCATAGTACTGAAAAGTGTAAGAAGAAGAAGTGAGTGGGTAAGGTTAAGCAGGTTTGGCAAACAAAGGCTGTTCAACCCCCTCCAAAGCAAGTGGATAAAGGAACAGCTCCTGTGGACAAGGGCAAAACTCCTTTGGTGACTGCTACATCTGTAGACTCTAGGGTTGCAGTCATTCAAACCCCTGCTGGTGAAATACCCGTCCTTTTAGGGACCCGTTGACCAACCTTGGGGGCATGTGATAGCCTTTGGGATTGCGTGCAAGAGTTGCCTTGTGTCATGATTGACTTTGGGGATGTGTGGTACTCGATAGAGTAGAGGCTACTCGATCGAGTAGCTTGGGTACTCGATCGAGTAGGGGCCACTCGATCGAGTAAGTTAGTTACTCGATCGAGTAGCGTCTTTCCACCGAGGGTTTATAATCGTGTTTTGATAGAATCGCAAATCATTTTCGCCTCTCCCCTAAAGACCTAGATGTCGTCTCCCTCCTTTCCCTTCACCATAACTCCTTCCATGGGAGCCTCTGAGGATGCTATTAGTGCCTTGAGGATGAGTTGCTTGAGTCGGGTAGCGGTCTTAACGCTGATATGCTATGCGTAGGTATGTCATCATCATCATCTTTGTCATTGTTGTTCCTTGTAGGATTGTGGTGGTAGTAATAGGCTGTTATGCGGTTTGTATAGGGGTTGCTTGCTTGGTTGATGTCATGTGATTGATCAAGGAATTGCTGCGGTTGGCTAAAGGTAGGTTCGCCTACTCAGTTTATGTTGGTTGTTTAGTGTGACAGTTGTTGTATTGTTGTTATGTCAGTAGGGCTGATTGTGTATGGTAATTGGTTGGTGTGTGCTATTTTATTGGTTGTTGTTGTGGTGCAGCTATCTGTGATTGATTTTTTATGGTTCTCGAGGTGCGTCCTAGGCTGAGTGGAGTCACTTGCGGGAGTGGCTGCACCCCCTAGTTTCGCCCTCCGTGGAACCCGCCACGGGAGGGGATGTGAACATTAATGGGACAGGGTTATCGCTTATTGTGATGAGCGGGGCTTAGGTGGGAACGGCTGCGGTCCCCCACTGGCAGGGCAAGTCCAGTGGACAGTCGGTGATGGTGATTGATTGAAGGAGATGTGGCTTGTATGTTTATTGTTATTTCCATATTGTTATACCAGTGGTTGGTGTGTTTCTTCAGTTACTGACCTTGTGTGGTTGTTTTTTGTTTGTTTCTGTTGTGTCTGCCGTGATCCCTTATGGTGAGCAATCAGTCTTAGCAGGTGTTGTCTTGGATGGTAGCTGGAGTTTTGGCGGGATGAGTCTTCACGAGTAATGACAAAAGTAGTTTATATAGTTTTGATGAGATCTATCTTTTGTGTTAGTAGTTTGGTTATATCGCTTGTAAAATAATTATAAATGTTCTTTTATCGACCTTTGGTGATTGCTTTCCTCGGGCTACCGGGATGGTGATGTCCTTATATGCTAGGGAAAGTCTTATTAAGGTTCCTTGGTATATGGGGGTGTTACAAAGGGGTATCAGAGCGATAATTTTGGAACCTGTAACAAATGAGCCTAATGAACGTAGTGATTCTAATAAAATGAACCTGGTGTATGTATATTGGGAGCCCCAGCTGATGCTAGATTTTGGGTGAGTAAGCGGCCTCATTTCAAAATCATGGCCCCATTATGCTTAAGCCAGTCACTAGGTATGGGAATGTTGAGTCGGCAATTATGTACCTAATGTGTATAGTGGTCATACTAGAATTATTCGTGGTAAAGTTTCAGTTGAAGTTAGCATGTGTGTAATGGTTATGCTAGAATCGTATATGATGAAGTTCCTAATGGAGCTAATATGTGTGTGATGATAATGAGAAACGTGAAAGTTTGTACACGAATAGAAGGGTGTGTGAAAGAGTAGAAGTGCGGGGTAGTGTATAGAATGTGGTGATGGTCGTGGTTGCTTCAAATAGTTGGTAATGGTAGTTCCTATAAGAGTTTATAAGTCTTATAATAGTAATAATAATAATAGTTAAAAGTTGTGGATTTATGATGATAATTATCAAAATAATAATGGATGAATGTGATATATGAATGGTTGAAAGCTTCCACTTGTGTTACGATTAATTTTAATAAACTAATTTGTTTATGTTAAGGCATAGTTACATTTCTAGTAGAATCGGATGATACATGATAATTTAATGTTAAATGAGTGCTTAGAGTAATATGATTATAAGTTTCATTAGTGAAGTTGTAGACAAAGGATTAGACATGAAATAACGCGTTAAAAGTATGCGTGAATGGTTTAGTAGTGTGGTAAATCGTTTTGTGTGGTGTTCGCTATAGAACGGAGTGATATATATCGTGGTTGGGTGAAACCAGTGCGTTACATTTGAATGGTAATAAGGTGCTGTGAATGATTATAGTAACCTGTGACGATTTCCGAATTTGGTTTGGAATCGACACGTGTTGTTGTTTTGCAGGAATCTTTGTAAATCTCGTAATTCCGACTGTGTACATAACCTTGCTTGACCGAGTATGAGTGCCCACTAGACCGAGTAGATCTCATTTGATCTAGTTAGGAAGCTATAACGTCGAGGAAGTAGGAATTCCCTACGGAAACTCGACCGAGTAGCTCCTACTCGATCGAGTAGAGGCCACTCGATCGAGTAAGTGCTACAGTACCAGACCATCTTCGGGTTCAAAACCCTTTCTTTTGTTCATATTCTTACTTCTTCTCCTAGTTCCGCAAACCCTAATTGTTTTTCCTCTCAAAACCTTTGTTGCTTGCTAACTTGTGGTGCTTCAATCTAGTAATTTTCTTGCTTCAAATTGTTCTTTTTACTTCCTAATTGATTAAGGTATGAATGCTTACTTTATTTCAATGTTTTTGGTTAATTGAAATCACATAGGATGATAGAATATGTTTAAAAATCGATTTACATGTGTTTAAACTTGCTTCTAATTGTTGTAATATGATCTAGATGCTTTCCTTTGTTGATTATTGTTGCTAAGAATGCAAAAATCAAACTAAAATGGAAGATAATATGGAGCAAAATTCTAGGTTTTAATGAAACTGAGTTGATTTTTGATTATCTATTGCATACAAAAGGCAGAAAATTGAGTAATGAATGTTGTATATATCATGTATGGAGATAATTTTTGTGATTTTCACCCCAAAATTTGTTTTAAAACTCCGTTTTAAAAGTGCCCCAAACTGAAGTTTGTCTCATATAATTGCAAATTTGGGTTGTATATGAATATGTTTTGAAGGTTTGAGTCCTAAAAGTAGTAGTGGTTAAGTGAATTCATGATAAATATGTAAAAATTTTCACAGCTGTAGAGACCGTCTGAGCTATAAGAATTGGAAATTTTGCTTGTAATTTTGATAGTGTGTACGTAGATGATTCTTTTATGATCAAATATGTGTACTTTGTACGTTTTAGTGTATATGTGGTGGTATATTTAAAATTATATGCTGAAACAGATGCCGAGACTGAACCTAGGAACCAGATAGAGTAAGAGGGGTAGGGCTTCCGAGCCTGAAGTTGGGGAGGGCAGTGGACCGGTAGTACCTGCTGTACCTGAATACCCGTCCGTGGTATTCGTGGATTTCAACCAAAGAAAGAATTTTGTGGCCTTACAGTTCCGTAAGATGAGACCGACCCGTTGTGTTGACACGACCCTCTTAGAGGACCTCGGTATCGAGACTGATGTCCGACACATCTTTGAGACCTTGGGGTTCACCGGACTATACCGCCTACAAAAGCATTCGTATGCCTTTCTGACCCTTGAGTTCATTAGCTCGTTCAAATACGAGCCGGTGGAACAAACTGCGCAGTTCCGCCTCATGAACACCAGTTTTGTCTTGACCATGGACATGTTTGCCTCTCACCTTGTCTTGGCTAAGCCTCCCAAGGGAGCCCTGCGTGACATACCGACTGAGTGTGGGGTTTGCAGTCTTATGCCTTGTATCACCGGGAAATCAGCTCCCACTGCTAGTAACATGTTGATCAATGATGTGCAACATGTCACTTTAAAGATCTTCCTTTGTGCTGTGTCTTGTCTCCTCTACGAGAGATCTGATATGAGTAAGTTGAACTTGCATGAGTTGATGCTTCTGATGGCGTACCTCAACCTTGAGCGGACTGAGAGAGTGGCCTTTAGTGCTCCCGTTATGGTGTGTGCCAGCCTTGCTTTGATGGCCTCCTCTGACACTAGGATTCTGAGTTGTGGTGCTATTGCCACACGTTTAGCTGAGAAGCTAACTTCTTTTGAGGCTTCCTCGGAGTACATCCCTTTGGCCACCCCGGTACCTACCATGGACAGAGCTTACTTCCTCGACCTGAAATGCTTGAGAACTTTGGAGGACGGTAGTTTAGCGTGGAGGGTGTGGGGCATGAGTTGGATGAAGATACCAGCTCCTAAGCCCCTCCCACCAACAGAACCTTTACCCAAGGCTGTGGTAGCTGCCGATTCTGATGAGGAGGGGGATGAGGATGCACTTCCTGCGAGGCAGGCGTACTTCATCGACCCGGAGATCCTCCGAGTGACGTCTGAGCCGAGGAAGGGGGAGAACATGAGAGCTGAGGAGGATCGACCCAGGATAGGGAGAGGGCCGCGCCGAGTGAGGGAGATGATGGCTGAGACACAGCCACAGCCGGCAGCACCACCACAGTACCCGTTTCCTAGTTACCCTTTTCTTGATACCCTAGAGACGCGTGAGAGCTACCTGGCCGAGAGAGTGTCCTATACCTTGACGCTCCGGAACATGCATGAGATGGCATACACTCAGGGTATTGGGACCTCGGGACCGCATTCGGTTTGGTGGAGGGGAGTTGGGGATTACAGCGGGGTTTTCCACTCCTACGGGGTGGATATGTCCACATGGGGAGCACCTTAGTTATACCCTTACGGCGGCTTGACCCCTTGGTACGTGAGACCAGATGCTGGAGCCGGTGGTGATGCAGGTTTGGGTGCATCAGGAGCAGGCACCTCGGGTGGTGGTGGTGGAGATGAGGATGATGTCATGGATGAGCAGCAGCAGCAGAAGTGATACTCCTTTTCCCTTTTTGTATGATTGTCGGTTGTGTTGGATATTAGTTTATTTCGGTTCGTACCTGTCATATTTGGTTTGTATTGGTGGCCATAAGGCCATACTTGCTTTTTCTAGACTTGTTTTGCAGGATTTGTGGTTGGGTTACCATCCCGACTAGTGATTATGCGATCATATATATTGTGTTAGGGAAGTTTTGAGTAGCTTTGACCTGAAGCCACTCGATCGAGTGCCCCTAACTCGGTCGAGTAGCTGCAGGTGTGTCAATTTGGGAGCATTCTGATCTCGGGCTACTCGATCGAGTAGCTAAGTTACTCGATCGAGTAGGGCCAGCTCGATCGAGTGCCTAACCCACTCGATCGAGTAGCACTGTTACAGGCACTTTTCAAAAATTAATTTGTTTGAATGCTTTTATTTTCGCATATTTCGATATTTATCATGGTTATTGAAGCTTAGTAACATGTTTGGGTCGACTTATTAGATATGCTTGGGTTCGTGCTTGACTTATAAATGACGTTTTGTGAGAAATAGATGTGACGGGACAATAACACATATTATTGCGGGAATTTAGCATGCAAGTAATGTTACAAAAGTTCATATTTTTGTATGTATACATATTTTTACCTTGCGAGTAGTGGTTATGTGGCGTCAGGTGTCACAAAGTGAAAAATATTAATTGGTTCTTAATGCATTCATTTTACTTCCTCAACATCTACAAGCAAGCCTAACTTATTTATTACCGAAAAGACTTGTTACTTACTTCATGGACTTTCCATAATTCCATTATACACAGGTTGTTACACACTTGAAAAAAAGATACTAGTAAGGTTTGCATGTCCTTCATGGCTGTTGTTAATCATTCTCATAAAGTAGCAGGTATATATAAGTTAATGTTAGTCGTGATTAGTGAGTAATGTCGATAAGGTGCAATATGTGTCAGGTTAAGTAAGTAAGTTGTTTGACGGTGAACTTCGGGACGAAGTTCCTTTTTAGAGGGGAAGAGTAATGTCGCAAAAGAAAAAGCCGAAATTATAACAATTTTTTGCCGTATGTTAGTAATGTTTTATAATGTCTCTGTTACATTTCAAGTACGAGGTTATAATTGTTTTAATTTTGTTGAGGAAATTTTATATTTAAGTAAAAGATGAGTAATTTACGTGTCATAATGAGAAAGTGGTCATAATGAGAAGACGATGCCATGAACAGTAGCGGGGTTATCCTCGGTAGTTTTGCGTTATATGACTATGAATCACACATTGTTGAATCTGTGATAGGATCGTTTGTTTCATGTGGTGTGTTCGGTAAATCAAGTAGTGGTTTTCAGAGGCTTGAATATGTGGTGTGTTTGGACGGGTGATGATGGTGACTTAGTGGGATAATGCTTCTAGGGAGTTGTGGACCTGTGCTGGGTAGACGGAGGTGTCGACCTTAGTTTCTTGTCGTGTGGTTTGGGGGAGGATGAGTCGAACTTTGGGGACGAAGTTCTTTTTAAGGAGGGGAAGACTGTAATACTCGTCCTTTTAGGGACCCGTTGACCAACGTTGATCGACCTTGGGGGCATGTGATAGCCTTTAGGATTGCGTGCAAGAGTTGCCTTGTGTCATGATTGACTTTGGGGATGTGTGGTACTCGATAGAGTGGAGGCTACTCGATCGAGTAGCTTGGGTACTCGATCGAGTAGGGGCCACTCAATCGAGTAAGTTAGTTACTCGATCGAGTAGCGTCTTTCCAGCAAGGGTTTATAATCGTGTTTTGATAGAATCGCAAATCATTTCCGCCTCTCCCCTTCAGACCTAGATGTCACCTCCCTCCTTTCCCTTCACCATAATTCCTTCCATGGGATCCTTTGAGGATGCTAGTGCCTTGAGGATGAGTTGCTTGAGTCGGGTAGCGGTCTTAACGCCGATATGCTATGCGTAGGTATGTCATCATCATCATCTTTGTTATTGTTGTTCCTTGTAGGATTGTGGTGGTAGTAATAGGCTGTTATGCGGTTTGTATAGGGATTGCTTGCTTGGTTGATGTCATGTGATTGATCAAGGAATTGCTGCGATTGGCTAAAGGTAGGTTCGCCTACTCAGTTTCTGTTGGTTGTTTAGTGTGACGGTTGTTGTATTGTTGTGTCAGTAGGGCTGATTGTGTATGGTAATCGGTTGGTGTGTCTTGTTTCATTGGTTGTTGTTGTGGTGTAGCTGTCTGTGATTGATTGTCTATAGTTCTCGAGGTGCGTCCTCGGCTCAGTGGAGTCACTTGCGGGAGTGGCTTCACGCCCTAGTTTCGCCCTCCGTGGAACCCGCCACGGGAGGGGATGTGCACATTAATGGGACAGGGTTATCGCTCATTGTGATGAGCGGGGCTTAGGTGGAAATGGATGCGGTCCCTCACTGGCAAGGCTGGTCCAGTGGTCAGTCGGTGATGGTGATTGATTGGAGGAGATGTGGCTTGTGTGTTTATTGTTATTTCCGTATTGTTATACCAGTGGTTGGTATGTTTCTTCAGTTACTGACCTTGTGTGGTTGTTTCTTGTTTATTTCTGTTGTGTCTGCCGTGATCCCTTATGGTGAGCAGTCAGTCTTAGCAGGTGTTGTCTTGGATGGTAGCTGGAGTCTTGGCGGGATGCGTTTTCACGAGTAATGACAGAAGTAGTTTACATAGTTTTGATGAGATGTATCTTTTGTGTTAGTGGTTTGGTTATATCGCTTGTAAAATAATTATAAATGTTCTTTTATCGACCTTTGGTGATTGCTTTCCTCTGGCAACCGGGATGGTGATGTCCTTATATGCTAGGGAAGGTCTTGTTATGGCTCCTTGGTATATGAGGATGTTACAGCTGGTATTATCACCAGACTGATGACACAGGATGGAAGTGGACCATCTCAGATGCCCCGTGGTAATATATTTCTGGATGCACTTAACATGGCTACTATCAGAAATACTCAAATGAGGAGAAGGGGTTATGGAACTGGGATAGGAGGTGTGTTAGATAATGGTTAATGTTGGTTTTTGGAATATTAGGGGCCTCAATAGCCTGAATAAACAAAAGGAAATAAAGTGGTTTCTCCACAATAATAATCTGGGGCTATTTGGGTTAGTAGAAACTAAGGTTAAGGCTATGCAGTGGAATAAAGTTAGGAATTCTATTTGTAGTGACTGAGCAATTTGTACCAATAATTCTGTAGCTATGGCTGGTAGGATATGGCTGGTTTGGAATCCAGTTCTGTTTGATATGGATATTTTGGATATTAGTCCTCAAAGTATTCATGCTAAGGTGATCATTCAAGGGAGCAAGACTGAGTTTAGTTTTACTTTAGTCTATGGATATAACAAACCAGCTGAGAGAATTGATTTGTGGAAGAAATTGCAGCATTATAGTCAAGTGGTTCATGGTCCTTGGATGGTAGGAGGAGATTTTAATAATGTGTTTTACCCTAATGAGAGAATAGGGGGTGTTGAGGTGTCTCTTGCTGATATTAAACCTTTCCAAGATTGTTTAAGTTACCGTGACTTAGCTGATATCAAGGCAATTGACTCTTTTTTCACGTGGAATAATAAGCATGAGCTGGAGACTCTGGTTTATAGCAGGCTTGATAGATGTCTCATTAATGGTGATTGGGTGACTGGCTTCCCTGGTTCTTATGCTTACTTTATGCCCGAGGGTTCTTTTGACCATTGCCCTTGTGTTCTTTACCTCTACGACAAGCCAGTTACGAGGAAGCCTACCTTTAAATATTTCAATATGTGAAGATGTGACCCTAATTTCACTAAGGTGATCAGTGAAGGTTGGGCTAGAAAGATAAGGGGGACTCAGATGTTTCAACATGTTAGTAAATTGAAGGGCTTGAAGAATGGACTAAAGCAACTGAATAAAGGGGCCTTGGGAGACATTGAGAACAAAGTTAAAGTGGCTAAGTTAGCCTTGCTCAAGATTCAGGAGGAGCTTGTGATGCATCCTCTGGATCCTAATCTGGTTGCTCTTGAAAAGGAACTTGTTGCTGATTTAATGAATTTACAAAAAGCCTGGTATTTATTTATTGAGCAGAAGGCTAAGGTAGATTGGATTAACATGAGTGATGATAATACTCAGTTTTTTCATACTCATCTTAAAAACAGAAGAGCAAAAAACAAGGTTATTCAGATTCATAATTCTAATGGGCATCTTTGTTCTTCTAGTAGGGATATTCAGCATGCCTTTGTTTCTTTTTATGAGGACTTACTAGGAAGTAGCAAACCTGTTGAGCCAGTCTGTGAGTCTATTATAGCTGGTGGCAGTCTGGTCAATGAGGCTCATCATGAGATTTTAGTTGTTGAGGTGTCTAATGATGAGATTAAAAGGGCTATTTTTGACATCTGTGGCAATAAAGCTCCTGGACCAGATGGGTTTAGTAGCCAGTTTTATAAGGACACTTGGGATATCACTGGGGAGAGTGTTATCAAGGCTGTTAAAGATTTTTTTGTTTCTGGCAAACTGTTGAAACAGGTCAACTCTACTCTTATTTCCTTGATTCCTAAAGTTCAGGTTCCACATGATATGTCTCAGTTTCGTCCAATTGCTTGCTGTAACACTATTTATAAGTGTATCAGTAAAATTTTATGCAATCGTCTAAGTAGTATTTTGCCTGATATTATTAGTCCCTCACAGAGTGCCTTTATAAAAGGTAGGGATATTGTTGAAAATATCCTAATATGTCAAGATCTTGTGAAACTTTATAATAGAAAGGAGGCCTCTCCTAGGGTCATTATGAAAATTGATTTGCAGAAAGCTTATGACTCCATTAAATGGAGTTTTGTGGAGAACATGTTAAAGGCTTTGCACTTCCCTACTCATTTCACAAATTTGGTTCTTGAATGTGTGACTTCACCCTCTTACTCTTTGTCCTTGAATGGTGAGGTGTTTGGTTTCTTTAAGGGAAAAAGAGGGTTGAGGCAAGGGGACCCTTTGTCACCTCTCCTTTTTGTTATTTGTATGGAGTACCTGAGTAGGATCTTGGGCAAGATCAACGACTATGTCAAGTTCAAATATCATCCTCTCTGTGGTAGAATCAAGCTTAACCACCTAGCTTTTGCTGATGACCTCCTTATGTTCTGTAGAGGGGATATTCCATTACATTATTAGTATGCTCATGGCTTTCCAGTCTTTCTCTAGGGCCTCTGGTTTGATGATGAATAAGAGCAAATCTAGTATTTATAGTAATGGGGTGGATAAATGTGTATTGGATGAAATTGTTAAGTGTACTAGAATGTCTATTGGTGCCTTATCATTCAAATATCTTGGGATTCTTATTGCTTCTAGGAAATTGTCTGTGTTGGAATGTGCAAGCTTAGTTGATAGGGTGGTCAATCGAATTAGGGCTCTTGGCAGCAGGAAGTTGAGTTATGCTGGAAGATTAGTTCTGATTAAGGCTGTTCTCTCTACTCTTCATACTTACTAGGCACGAATTTTTATTCTTCCTACAACCATTCTAAAGAGAATTGCTCAGATCTGTAGAAATTTCCTCTGGTCAGGGATTGATAATGACCAGGGTAATTCCTTGGTAGCTTGGGAGAAGATATGTCAGGGGAAGAAGTATGGTGTTGGGAGTAAGGGACATCATCAGTTGGAATAAAGCTGCACTGGGGAAGTATATTTGGTGGATAGCTCAGAAGAAAGACCATCTGTGGGTTAGATGGGTGCACTCTATTTAAATTAAAGATGGGAATTGGCAGACTTACCAACCTCATCAGAATGGCAGCTGGGCTTAGAGGAAGCTATGTAGGATCAGAGATCTTATGATGGCTGGCTATGTGGGAGAATGGTGGCTTCATCATCATCGGGATTATACTATTAGCAGTGGTTATGATTGGTTATGTTCTCCTAGTGTGAAAGTAAGCTGGGCAACTTTTGTCTTGCATACTGGTGCTCTTCCCAGGTAGTGTTTTATTGGGTGGCTTGTGATGCATGGTAGGTTACTTACGAGGGACAGATTGAAGAGAATGGGAGTTATTACTGATGATGATTGTGTCCTGTGTGCTGCTGCATCTGAGACACATACTCACCTCTTCTTTGACTGTGAATTTAGTAAGAAATTCCTTCAATTATTGTCACAGAGCTTGGTTTGCCATCTGCCTGAGCAGGACTGGACTAGTTGGTGGAATAGATAGAAGTTCCCATCTCAGAGCACGAAGAATCAGATTGTTGCTGATATACTGGCCCTTATTTATGCAATCTGGCGGTGTAGGAATCAGCGTAGAATAGAAGGTGTCCTCATGCGTCCTGAGTTTGTTATTGCTAGGCTTGTAAAAGAGAGGAAAATCAGTGTTGCAGTTTAGTGCCATGGCTATTAGATAGGTAGTCGTAGTCTACTTTAAAGTTGTCAAACCTTGTTGGCTTTGTTAGCTAGGTGCGCTCAAACGGTTGTATGTGGTTTTCTTATTAATATAATCTTACCTTTCTACCAAAAAAAACTATTCATTTTACATAACTAAATACTAATTAATCTCTCTTAATAAACCCTAATCCGGGATTAACATAAAACAAAGAGGAAAAAGAGTAGGATGTCGACTTATAAAGGTAGATCGGGGATTAGGAGGGGTGTTCCACCATTAATCCAAGCTTGAATGTCAAAGGGAAGGTTTAAGGAGCCTTTAGAGAGAGGGGAGAGTGTTTTAGAGGGAGAAAGAAGGAGAAGAAGAATAAAGAGGTTGGTGTTGGGATAAGATGAAATCCCGAAATATCATCTCTCGGGTACAGCTCAACACACTCGACTGAGTGACCGGTTCGCTCGACCGAGTGGCTCTCACTCGGTCGAGTGTACCCTCACTCGACCGAGTGCCGACTCACTTGGTCCACCTGGGATTCTACTCGGTCTAATGAAAGTCTACTAGGCCTAGTTTCGGTCTTACTTGGTCTTGTCCGAGTACATGTAGATTCCCTCACACGTTCCTAGGTCTAAGTATGGGTCCCACAAATGCTGGGTATTACAAAAACCGACTCCAAACTTCGAAACTCAAGTCAAGAATCCAGAATACCCTCCAAATGACCCTACCATGTCGATACAATCACAAAATATGTCAAACACAAACAAACAAAAGTACAATCAAGTCCATAAGCCTCACGCAAAAAAAAAACAATCAAGTAAACACCCAATTGGCACGCAAACATACATGTGTCTCTTTCACACCCCACAAACATACATGCGCCTCAATCACCAATAGCTATAGGCCTTGTGCCTCTATCCATGCCTTACACAAATCCCAATTGCATAAACACTTTGTACCTCACTCATCCTATTCCCTATAAATAGGTCTTTCTAGACCACATTTTAGGGACGCGAATATCCTCCCTTTGCATTCTAAACCTAACTTCCTAAGTCAAAAATCTCGACACGTGAATTAGACCTATCGATCTAATTTCACAATTCTTAAACATTTTTTTTGGTACCGGCGACGTGGATTAAACAACTTGTCTGACCATTTGACCCCTACACTTGACATACTAAGTAAAAGCAACACTCTTTCTTACTAAATTTGATTTCAAAATCGAGTTTTTGCCTTATAAGAACGTTCTTTGTCGATTTCTCGTTCGCATCAAATATGTAAGTCAAAGTGTGTAATTATCATCCTCTTTCATTTTTATTTTGTTCTTTATCATTTTTATAATGTATAAATGTAAATGAAGCATAATAGGATCTCAAATGAACAAACAATAAGAGGGATTTCGATTTTTGTCAGAACCAAGGGCCTGATTATCTCGCAACATAGCTCGCACCCCATAAGTTAAGGGGTCTTCCTGGAGCTCTGCGTCCTAATCAGCCCTTTGTCTGATAAGAAGCGATCTCTTTCTAACTTTATTCTTCTTTTCTCATTTTTATTATTTTCCAAATTTTGATTTAATCATCCTTACATCATTCTTGTATCATCATTGTTTTTAATGAATCATTTCAATAAATCGATTATATATTACCCATATTATATATTATAGTAATAATACCACTAAAATTCACAAATCGACTTGCATTAATCAAGAATTCATCAATGATAATATCTTTATTCACTTAGAGGGCGTAGTCTTGTCTTCATGAGCATCATTCATTTGACTTCAAACTTTGGATTTTAAACATTCATGCTTCCGTTTTCTGGGAACAGCCTGGAAGGCTTGCAAAAGTCCTCGCGCCTCTTTCAGAGGACGTTAGGGCCCATGCGCTTCTTATGGCCCTACCCTGCTGTCTTGTCTTCTTCGCTGTCTGACCATAGTCCGACAAATCTGCCAAGACCCTGCGCCTCTATTCGTTGTCACCAACAACAACTTATCTAATGTTGTCAACAATTTCTCTCTTCTCAAAATCGCGCCCTTGATTAGGATTAGTCGTTTTGCATAATTTGACCCTTTTATTCCATTCTAATATTCAACGTTTCTAAGGATTACAATTATTTTGCCCCTCTTTCAAGATCTTCAAAACATTTGAGATCATATTAAGCTTCATCAGTTTTGCAAAATACATTCCAATTCCCATGAATTATGGTAAGATTGTTGAGTTCCTTATAAAAAATGAGAGGCTCCCATTATTCTGCTATGGATGTGGGAATCTTGGGTATGGGGAGAAAGATTGTGAGGATGGAACTTACGAGGAGGGTACACACAAGTTTGGTTCTTGGTTATGAGCATCACCGTGGAAGGCTATAAAGGGTGATAATATAAGTAGAGGTTAGACGGGACATTCATTGAGCAAGGAACTAGACCTTGCAAGGTGAGAAGACGTGTCAGGAGCAATTGAAAATATGATAAATAAGCTTCAAGAGGTCTCCTCAGCTAGCAAAAAGAGGAAGAGCAACAAACCTATTAGAGAAGATGTGGGTAGTCAAGGAAACAAAAGTCCAATGGGGTCAAGTTCTAAAAGGAATATTGAAGTTATAGAGGGCAAACACTGTTTAATGAAACAATTGGGAAGCAAAAGAGGAAATAAAAAACCTCAAAATGAAATTGATTCAACCTGCACTTTTATTGAAAAAGGCCCGGTAGGTGTGAGTATGTGGTATAGGCGAAAGACAAAGGTTATGCCATGTAGTGCCGTAGTGGGAAGACTCAGAGTAAATCTAATGTGAAAAAGAGGAATATAGATGATCAGGATAATGAAATTTTTAGAAAGCAAAAACATCTAAACAACGAGGAGGAACCTTTTGATCTTGTTATGGGGGATGCGTAGGGACAAGACCGAGGTTATGAAGGAGGCGGAGATGTAGTGGAGGAAAGTGGTGGCACCGATAAGGTGACGGTGTTGGAGAAGGAGCGAGAATCAATAAGCTTTAATGATACCAAACATTACCTACTTTCGGTGGAGGTTGCAGAGTTACAACCCCACCGGTTGCCATGAATCTCTTAAGTTACATTTGTCAAGGGTTAGGCAACGACACAACAGTTGCAAGCCTAAAAACGTTTCTAAAAAAGGAGGAGGTTGATGTCGTAGTGTTAGTTGAAACAAAGTTGAGTAGCGTTGAAATAAGGAAAGTAGTGGACAGATTAGGTGAGTTTGAAGGCAGGATCGGCCCAGATATTTCGGGGGCTCTGTGCGAAAATTTAATATAGGGCCCTCACGCTAAAGTGTATATAAATATATAATTTGTAGTTAATAAACGAAAACTTACCAACTCATTAGAAATTGTTTGCAACAGGGTATATTTAGCAAACCAAATCAACATATTGATACATAATTTCTAATCATTACTAAACCGCAAAATAAATTACACAATCGACATTTAACTTATGTACAAATGTAGTAATGATACATATATTTATTAAAAAAAAGAGGTTACAAATGAAGTTAATTAATAAATGAAGCAAAATGGGACAACAAGGAAAACAAGATCAGTTGGACTTGGAAAGGACGAGTAAAAACAAGATCATGGAGAAGCTTTTGGAAACCAAGTCGGAAATGAACAAGGGAATCAGTGTTCTACGAGTATTGGATTACAATGACTCTCCTAATTCAATTAGGAATAACGAGTCTTTCCTAGTTCTCATAGCAGTAGGTTTACTATTTTCTAGTCATAGTAAAAGTTAGTTAATTTTCCTAGTTGTTGTAATACCCATCAAGTTATTCAGAGCTTAGCTCGATAAAGTTGGCAAAACTCGTACGAGCCGGTGAACTAGATAGAGTATTACTTACTCTCTCAAGTGGAATTTGCCAGAGACTAACCAGAATGCATATTGAGGAAACTCGGGAGAGTTGGACTAACTCTCTCGATCTGGGTAGCTAGATAGAGTAAAGATTACTTTCTCGATTTGTGCTGCTACAGTAGCGGAAATTCCACTTTGTAGATACCTTTATTTGTCGATATTGGGATTTACAGAAAACCCGACAAACATCCGATGATGATAGGACGATATGTATTGACATTGGGTACCGTTCAGTTGTAGGGTTCGTTTTACGGTGTAGGTGCGAGTTTGAGTTTATTTTAATTGGTTTTATTAATGAAGTTAATTTAATTGATTAAATCGATTTTTAAATAATTTAAATGAATTCATTTTTTTTTCAATATTGGTTTCTTTAAAGTTTGTCGATGTATAACTTTTAGTGAAAATTAATTTTAAAATGAATAAATTGTTTTATTAATTTGAGAATTTATCGCTAATAATTTTAATTTAAAATCGTCAGTTTACGTTTTATTGAAACAGAAATGAAATACGAATTTTTTTTATTTTGATTCCTAAATTTGAATTTCTTAAATTAATTTGTAAGTTGATTTCGAGTTTTTGAGTCGTTTTAAAATCGTAGTTTTAATTGGTTAGAAAAATCAATTTTTTACGACGATTTTGTAAGCGGTTTTTGCGCATGTTTTGAGCTCCTTTTTTGCTTGATTTTCAAGATGACTTCAATCCATACTCCACCTCTGTTGCTCCCAGGTTCGAATCCCATCGCAAACCCAACTCCTCCTTCTTTTTTCTTCCCTAAAATCACGACACAACTAGCCCCTTAACCACCCTTGTGTACTCGGTTTCAGCAACTCCAAAACCGACCCAAGCCTGCCCCATATTCGACCCAAACCTGACTACTACACCATACCCATCACACCCTATATATCCAATACCTCTCTCCTATGCTTTGTATCCCAACAAAATAGCACGAATTCCCCACTTAAACACCTGAACCGATGTAATACCACATGTTTTTTACCATGGGTTACTCAGTCGAGTATGGCTTACTCGGCCGAGTAGGGTGTCTGGTGTCATGAGTTTGGGTTCTGATGCGTTGAAAATCGACCGAGCTTGTTGTTACTCAGTCGAGTACATCGAGTACTCGGCCGAGTAACCGGTTTGACGGGTTATTTTCGCGGTTTGATTAAAATGATAAGGGAGTTATATATAATTCGATAATCATTTCGTTAATCAGTTTCTAAAACCTAAAACATTTCTCTAAACTCTCCCTAATCACTCTAACCATCAAGCAAGCAAGGATCTAGTGTTCGGGTTGTCGGATCTTATATTCCCGTGTCAAATAGATTGTAAGTATTAGTTCTTATTACTATTACAATTAGTTTGTAGTCGTTGTAACCCTAAATTGGGTTAATTTGGGGGTAATTGGTTATTAGTGATGGTTTGAGATGTAGTATTGTTTGATTATGATTGTTGTAGGTGACGATGTGGTACTCGTTATGCATTTGTATGATTCATTGCAGCGTAGCGGAATGTGAAAAGTTAGGGTTTCCCCTACTCAGTTGACTGTGTAATTGGTTAAGTTGTTTGTGATTGCTTGTTGTCATGTTATCTCTTTGATTGAATTTGATGAAGGTTAATTTGGATTATACTGTTGGTTGGTTGTTGTTGTGGGACCATGTCTGGAGATGGTTCAAACCCCATGTTCGCCCATTTGTGACTCCCGTCACAAGGGGATGTGCACATTAAGGAGTTGGGTTCGCTCGTTGCAATGAGCGGGGCTTAGGTGGTACGGCTGCATTCCCACTGGCGGTGTGGGTTACCCATTGCGATAGGTAACCTGACAGGGCTACACATCTTAGTGCGTAGTCAGTTATTGGTGATTGTTGGAGTTGGGGTATTGGTTGATTGTGTTGTTTGTGTTGTTTGTAATTGTTTCCACTGCGTATGCTTAATTTGGTTATATAGTTGACTGACCCCGTTTTATGTTTTCAAAACTGTGATGATCCATTCGGGGATGGTGAGCAGTTGACTTAGCATGTGATGGATATTGAGATCACTCGCGGGATATGGATGGGCGGAGTCATCACTTGTTGCGTCGTTTAGCTGTAACTGAGTTTAATTTCATGACTTTTGGTTTTAGTTGTACCTTTTTGGAGTTTTAAGACTTGTAACCTTTTTCTTTAAGTTATTTTAATAAAAGTTGTTCATTATGGTTTCTATGATGCGTATTACCTCGGGTAATCCGAGATGGTAGCACCCTTATATGCTAAGGTGGTCCTTAGTAAGACACTTTGGTATTTGGGGGTGTCACAAAGTGGTATCAGAGCGACGGTTTTGGAACCTAAAACCAATGAACAGAATGAACATAGGGTGTCTAATTAAAATGAACCCGGGTAAGAATTGTTTGGAGCCGCCGCAAAGGTTTGAGAGACGTCTCGAAACCGCAATGTTGCCCATACAAGTTCGAACCGGTCACTACGGGGTATGTCTTGGGGGTCGGTGTATGCTTTTGTTTATATCTGTGTCTTATAGAGCGATGTGCATGTTGTGGTTCGAGATGAACCGACATGAGTTGGCTTCATATGTTGTGAAATAGTTGAGGTGATAATATGGCATGTTTAGTAGTTGGTTGCGTACATTTTGTTATACTTGATGATAGAAACATCTGAATAGTATTTGACTTGGAAGGATGAGCATGAATTGATAGATGTGATTGTGCGGTTCGTGGAGGAATCGTTTATGTGGTAATATGAATGGGGGTTAGAAAGGATGAACATGACTTCTAGCATGTGTAGAATGTGAATATGTGTTTAATTTACATGTTGGTATGATAAAAACTCACTTATTATACTGGCTTAGAAGTATTGAGTTGCAATTATTTGCTTTAGTAATGTTTAAGTTGTTTTGTTAAGAAACTTTGATTTGTATGGTGTCCGATTTCGGTAAGGCTGTCTTTATATGGTCATAAGTAGAGTTCTAGGAATGATATTGATACGATTCTAATAGGAGGTGATAGGTTGTTCTCTTACGATTCTAACGATAGGTCACACGCCCAAAACGACCAAGAAATGAATGAGATATGACTGTTTTATAAAAACTTGGCGTTGCTCAGAATTGTGAAGGGTACTCGGCCGAGTACCCCGTACCTGACCGAGTACACCTTTGTACTCGACTGAGTATCCCGTACTCGACCGAGTAAGCTTTCTGTGATATTTTGGTCAGCTACTGGGGTCGTGGAACTCGGCCGAGTAGTACCATACTCGACCGAGTGACCTGTACTCAATCGAGTGCGGGTATGTACCCGACCGAGTATCTCTTTAGGCGATTGATGTTTCATTTTTAGTCGTAGGTTATGTGCATACGTTTTTCTTGGGTCTTAAAGCATTCTTTTACATATGTGTTGGTCCTGATGCGTAAGTTACCGGATCCTATGATGTAGAAAGTACCACCTTACGATGAGTATGAGTTTGGTGTATGGGGGAGGACATGTGGTTATGCGCGATTGTGATGGATATTGGAAAGAGAAAGTGAATTTGATGAGTTTATCGAGGCAAGGAGCACCCTTCATGAGGTATGGTGAGTGATATGGTCGTGGGCTTGAGTAATGTAATGATAAGCGTATATGGTCGAGTGGTAACGTGGGTGGTAATGTAAGTCCGAGAAATGTGAGAATAAAAGTTTGAAATGAGGGATGTGAATTATGGTAAATTGGGATATGTAGGGATTTCTGGAGGGATATAATTATGACTATGCTGGACGAGGATATGTGTAATGGAAGGTCGTGATAGAAAATGGAAAAGATTGGTGTTTAGTGAGCTTAGATCGATGGATGCTGCAATGAGGATTTGTATGTAGTGGTTGTGTTTGGGAATTTAGATTACTAGGAGGTGAGCCTAGTGTGTAATTCTTTGGGAAGTAACAGAATGAGGTGAATCTTTGTTTCTGGAGATGTTAAATGAAGATGTAATCAATTAAGGAGAAAACATTGAGTGGATGGACTTATTCGTAAGTGAGTATGAGTGAGTAGCATAATGAGAGGGATTATTGATAAGCAATGAATGAGAAGTTACTAATATAGGCTAATGGGATTTGATTTTTGGGAGGTAATGAGAAGGTAACGGTATGATTAAAGGACTAGGCAGTAGGGGTAATGAGTTGAGTGGATTATGTGTGTTGTCAAGTGCAATGGGACAAGAAGAATAGGAGTAAGTCGAGTGAATGTTCACAAAACTTATGGGACATGAAAGTAAGGAATCATTGAGATGTAGGATATTATCATGAGGGTGTGAGTTAAGGAATATCTATGAATTGCAGGACGACTTGTTAATCATGAGTCTTGAGGAATTAAGGGAGTAAGAAGTTGGTAGAGTACTTGCATGGTATGAGACTTTGGTGGTGAGCTAGGTGACGATACGATCTAGGATAGAATTAGTATGGATATTGAGGTAATTATGTTGATAGGATTAGTGGAGTTTGCTATTGGGGATTGGTTTTCATGGTTGCGAGGGAGCATAAGGTGTTGAAATAGAGGGCGTTTGCCGGTAGTCGAGTATTGGTTATATGGTCACTTTGGTCAGGTGGTGGTAATTATGCGAATAGGAGAATGTGTTATGAAGGGCGTATGAGTTTAACCTCATGAGAGAGATATATATTATCAAGTGGTAACTTACGTGAGCTGGAATGACAAGTTAGAATTGAATATGTGTTTATGATGTGTGTAAGTGATTGTGTGAGGTTATGACCTCGTGAGTAGTAGTATGGGATGATATTCATAAAGTTGTTATCTGGCTAATCCGTGTAGTATGTCGTGTATTGTGATCTAGTAATGGGTGGTTGGATGAGTCGTGAGATGATCGTTGTGTCAGGACACTATTTATTAGTAATATGGTTGTTGTGTTCCAGATTGCGATCCGGGCACGGTGCTCCGTGTTGCGATGCAGCTGTTGGTGGCGGTGCTGCGATGCCGTCATCGGTTATGGTGGAGTAGGTGGGGTACTTCTGAGATGAACTTTTGAAATATTATGTCAGTCTAGTATGGGCATATAGATTGTTGTTCTGTTTACTGCTGTTCCCTGTAATTTTGACTTGTGGGTGAGACTAGAGTATAATATGGAAGAGAGTTGCACATGTGGTCGATGATGTCATAGTTACAGTGATACCTTGTTGAAGAAACATAGTTGTGGGAGGTGGTTGGAACACTTTAGGTCTTATGTTAGATGAGACTTTTGTTGACATAGTTGTGGCAAGTAATTAGCGAAACATGTGGGCTGAGCTGGAAGTTGCAGTTGGTTCATTGTCTTTTATCGGAGCCGTAAGTATGGAGTGTTTGGGAATTAGTATCATATTAATTTATGGACGAGTTTGACGACAATAAAAAAGGGAATTTGAGGATCAAGTGGGTGGTTAACAATTTTGGGTCGTGAGTTAGGTGGTGGGGATAGGTACGTGAATAGAAAAGAATGTGGTTTTGCGGTAATGTGGAAGAGTTGTGGTAGTAGTTATGTTGAGAATTTTGTGGTATATGTTAGGTGGTGTGTGGAATGATTAGAAGTATAGAAACTTTTAGAGAGAGACCTTTGGAATTGAGAATAGTTATCGGTGTTGAGGTTATAGTCGGCTATCAGTGACATGAGATGGTGATAAGGGGAAGGAATAGCTAATGATCTAGTACTATTTGGGTTACGAGGACGTAACATTTATCTTAAGAGGAGTAGGATGCGACAAAGAGAGTTTGATGGTTATGCGTATTGTGGTATATTTGGAAGTGTTGAGTCTTAATGTGGAATAAAATATGGACTTGTGGTTGATATTATGAAAGGTAAAGGTTATGCTTGTAGTAGTATGTATTTTATATGTATGGTTATGGAGTAAGGTTGTAGGTAAGTATGGTTACGATAGTGTTGACAGTTTTGGGTGGTGACATTTATGAGTGTGAGTTAATTTCGAGGACGAAGTTCATTTTAAAGGTGGTAGAATGTAACAACTCGCGTGGTAGATGGTGATGATATTGGATTTGCTAGTGAGCGGTATAGAAGTAAGACAAAGTTGGCGGCACTTGTGTTGTTGGTATTCGATAGAATTATGGAGTTAGGTGGGCTACTCTATGGTTGATGCTATGTTGTGAGCTGTGTTGTTTAGGTAGGCGTTAGGCGTTGTTGGGTGAGTTAGTGTCGAGGATGAAGGATGAGAGTTGAGTGGTGATGGTTGGTAGAGTGGTATGTATGCTTGCTATGTAGTTATAGGTGTGAACTTCGGGGACGAAGTTCATTTTTAAGGAGGGGAGACTGTAATACCACAGGTTTCTGACCATGGGTTACTCGGTCGAGTAGGGCTTACTCGGTCGAGTAGGGTGTCTGGTGTCCTGAGTTTGGGTTCTGATGCGTTGAAACTCGACCGAGCTTGTTGTTACTCGGTCGAGTACATCGAGTACTCGACCAAGTAACCGGTCTGACATGTTATTTCCGCGGTTTGATTACAATGATAAGGGAGTTATATATAATTCGATAGTCATTTCGTTAATCAGTTTCTAAAACCTAAAACATTTCTCTAAACTCTCACTAATCACTCTAACCATCAAGCAAGCAAGGATCTAGCATTCGGGTTGTCGGATCTTGTATTTCCGTGTCAAACAGATTGTAAGTATTAGTTCTTATTCCTATTACAATTAGTTTGTAGTCATTGTAACCTTAATTTGGGTTAATTAAGGGGTAATTGGTTATTAATGATAGTTTGTGATGTAGTATTGTTTGATTATCATTGTTGTAGGTGACGATTGGTACTCGTTATGCATTTGCATGATTTATTGCAGCGTAGCGGAATGTGAAAAGGTAGGGTTTCCCCTACTCAGTTGGTTGTGTAATTGGTTAAGTTGTTTGTGATTACTTATTGGCATGTTATCTCTTTGATTGAATTTGATTGAGGTTGATTTGGATTATACTGTTGGTTGGTTGTTGTTATGGGACCATGCCGGAAGATGGTTCTAACCCCATGTTCGCCCCTTATGACTCCCGTCACAAGGGGGATGTGCACATTAAGGAGCTGGGTTCGCTCGTTGCAATGAGCGGGGCTTAGGTAGTACGGCTGCGGTCCCCACTGGCGGTGTGGGTTACTTGTTGCGATGGGTAACCTGGCAGGGCTACACATCTTAGTGCGTAGTCAGTTATTGGTGATTGTTGAAGTTGGGGTATTGGTTGATTGTGTTGTTTGTAATTGTTTCCGCTGCGTATGCTTAATTTGGTTACACAGTTGACTGTCCCCATTTTATGTTTTCAAAATTGTGGTGATCCATTCGGGGATGGTGAGCAGTTGACTTAGTAGGTGATGGATGTTGAGATTGCTTGTAGGATATGGATGGGCGGAGTCATCACTTGTTGCGTCGTTTAGCTGTGGCTGAGTTTAGTTTCATGACTTTTGGTTTTGGTTGTACCGTTTTGGAGTTTTAAGACTTGTAACATTTATCTTTAAGTTGTTTTAATAAAAATTGTTTCATTATGGTTTTTATGATGCGTACTACCTCGGGTAATCCGAGATGGTAGCACCCTTATATGCTATGGTGGTCCTTAGTAAGGCATTATGGTATATGGGGGTGTTACAACCGAGAGCAGCACAAACCCGCACCCGAGTCCTCTGTTTTTTCGAACCTTCACTCGTGCTCTCTTTTTCGAGCCATACCTCACCTAGAAACTCCCTTGATTATTCCTTAAGTCATATACCTTCGTAATCCCTCACATACATCTACCAAAAGCTCATCAAAATCGAAACTTAATCCCTTCAAGTTATTCTTTATAAAACCGAGTCATATTTGATATTGTTTTCACACCAAAATTTCCATATCTGCTGGACAAGGGGACAAAACAGCCAAATCAAAAATATGAAGGAGTGGGTAATGTTAGTGCAGGAGTCGGAAAAGAGTAGAGTCGATCAGCTAGCTATGATTATGTGGGCTATATGGAGAGATAAAAACAACGTATTTCATGGTGGTGATATAAGAGGACCAAAGGGATTGGTTGAAGGGGCTTTAAGGTATTTATGCCCTGTTTTTTTGGACTTAAAGTCACCCTCTTTAAGTTAAGTTCAACAAAATTAAGTTAAGTTCAGAAAAGTTCAGCGGGCGTTTGGTTCGAATGAGGTAAAGGGAAAGGAAATCGGAAAGGCAATTAAAGGGAAAGGAAAGGTAAGAAATTGATTCCCTTTGTCTTACTTTCTTGTTTGGTTAAAATACAAGGGAATGAATTAAAAAAAAGCCCAAAAGAAAGAAGAACCATAAACACCCACAAACCACCACCCACCACCACCACTCAACACCAACCACCACAAAACTGACCAACACCAGCAAGAATAACATCGCCTGCCGCTAGCCAACCATACCTGCAATCGGGAAGTCAGCCCTCCCTTACGCAACACTACTTCTTCTCCTTTATCTGCCCTACGAAATCACCATTCACCACCATAATCACCCCTTAAATAAAACACCATCAAATCAGTCCCCAAAACACAAAAACCCCTCCCCACCCATCAACACCAAATCTAGTGGTTTTAGGGTGGGTTCGTGGGTCTAGAGCGAGTTACCGGAGAGGAGCAAAGGGAAACATACACGTTGCCGACAAAGGGTTGGAAGGATGGCGTCGGCAATGGTGGTGATATTGGATGATGACGTCGGTTGTGGTTGCAGTGGGGTATGCGTGGTGGGAGTGGTGGGGGCATGCGTGGTGGTTGAGGTGGTAGTTTAGTGAGCTAAGAGAGGGGTAAGGAAAAGAATCTCATACCTTAGAGGGTTTGGGTGAATGGAACTAGAGAGATTATTGGTTATAAAGGGGAATAGAGAGGGATAAGAAAATGGGAAAAATGATGAAATAAACACCATCAAAGGAAATAAGGGGTTTTGATTCCCTTTCCCTTTTCTGAATATCCCTTACCAAATGCCCTCTAAGTTCAGCTCATATAAGTTAAGTTCAGCAAAATTAAGTTCAGTTCAGCAAAAATTTAGGCTCTAAAATCAAGCAAATTAGAAGTTTTAAAATTGTGACGAGTTTTAAAAATAATACGACTTTCATTCAAATCGATTGTAAAAATAATCCGAGATTAATTTTTATCTATATTTTACACTAAAAAAAATTTAATTTCTACCGTACACTCCTATCTAACCCCACCCACCCAAACCCAAAAATAAAAAATAAGAGCTTCATTCATCTACCCATTTATTATACACAACCTCACGCAATCACATTCCTCTCTATCTACACCGACTATACTCATCTTCCTCAAGGTCTTAAAAACTCCAATTTCTTAAGGTTTATGCCTCTTTCCTTTCTCCATTTTGTATTTTTGTGTAATTTTTTTAGTCCGGTTCTGATTGCCGAGACATGTTTGATAACAAGCGGGAAAAAGTTATATACAAAGTGCGAAATAACATAGTTAAAAACATTTGGCCAGGTTTGGACTTCAATCTTTAAACCTCTTGTCTACGCTTCGATCTCCCGTGGTTTCTCTAATATTCTTAGTTAGCAGTTACTTCAAGTATAGTGATAATTTAATTGTTTATTGTATGGCTCACTATAATTCGGTAAATTGTTCAACCCGTGTACGGGTGGGTGTTTGCCCCGAAGTTAATTGTGGACTTTATTCTGGCCTTTTCAGAAAATTAATAAATTTGGATATTATTTGGTGACGCTATCTCGTTTTTTTCATAATAAAAAATTGTAATTAAGTTATTAAGCGGAGCACGTGGCGCGCGTTAGTATATGACAACGTATGTCTAGTTGATTTGAGCCTCAAAAAAGGAAACCTGTGCGAAATAAACTTTGCTTTCATTTCATTTCATCGTTCTACAGTACTACTCTCCCGACTCTCCCCTCCACCTTGTCATCAAAGTATCAAATCCCTCTTTTTTCATTTACCCTTTTAATTAATAATCCACTCCTGCGTTCTGGAACCAGGATTTTTAACAAAATACTTGTTGTCACTATAAGGTAAATTACGTTAAATATCACTGTCAATTAATTTTTTCATTGTCCCCTATCACTCTTATGACTGCATTTGCTAGTATAAGTTGTTGATTAAATTTGATTGTGTTGCTGTTGTGCTCATTATTTATCTAATATGTTTACTAAATTGTGTGTGTGTATCTGTGTGTCTGTGCGCCAAATTGAGAGGTTAATTTGTTAATTGAGGTACCAGGATAGTGTTCCAATAATTTGTAATTGTCGAATGTTTTTCCAAGTACTACTTCCTTGCCTATGCTCAAGGAAGTAGCAAATGTTAAGGTTAAAAGAATGAGCCGTGGCCGTGGAGAAACCATATAATTCCTAGTGTCTCACCTCATAAAAGAGGAAAGACTTTACCACTTTATAGCTAACTAAGGGGCTACTCATTCTTTGGACTTATGAAGTGGACTTTTTCTCATCCATTTGGCCGGTATGACCATGACCCGTTGCATGATTTAACATGATCATCAATATTGGTGTTGCAGAAAATGGGGATTTAGGATATTATATGCACACAAGCCATTGCTAATAAGGACTAGTGGTTTGAGGTTTCAATGTTTTATCCAATATGTGGAATTAAACTATTGACAGTATGTTACTTTTGGAAAAAAACAGTCTTACCTAACCTCGCCCTTTTTAAAAAAAATGCAGTTTGGATTGTTCGGGCTTCCATGGTAGCCGGCTTTGTTATTCATAGGAACACAAGCACAGGCTATTAAGGTGGTTTGCATTTGGCCTTTTCCCAGAAATTTATTTGGAAGGGATGATTCTTTCAGCTCTTCTGACATCAGTTGGAATCAATCTTGGCCTTTGTTTATTGTTTTTCACTCTATACTCGGTTCTGAGAAGGCAACCGATCAATGAAAGGCTTTATGCACCACGCTTAGTTGCTGACAGAAAGCTCAAACAAAGAAGTGGTTTCAACTTTGAGAGGCTCTTGCCTTCAGTTGGCTGGGTAAAAAGGGCATGGGATCTGTCCGAAGAAGACTTGTTGGAGAATTCGGGTCTGGATGGAGTTGTCTTTATGAGAATATTCACTTTCAGGTGATTCAAAGATTTTTTTGCGAACTTCTATTCTCTCTTTTATTTGTGACACATGGTTTTTCCTCCAGATATTTCATACCTCAATCATTTCCGGCCTTGTTTTACATTCAGTACTTTTTTTTTTTGCTGTGCAGTTTAAAGATATTTTCCATTGCCTCAGTTATTGGCATAGCTGTTTTACTGCCCGTTAACTTCATGGGAAATCAGTTAGAGATTGATTTCTCCGATCTTCCAAACAAGTCATTGGATTCTTTTAGCATTTCCAATGTCAATAATGGCTCAAACAGGTAGTAACCGAACTCTTCTTTTCCTTTTTATTTTTTTTTGTATTTTTGTCATGACAATTATTTTCCTGTACATCCTAAAATGATATTGTTCTTGCTCATATTGTCTGTTAGTTCTGTACTATGTTATCTTTCAACGTCAATAATGGCTCAAGTAGGTTTTACTGTGTATCTTATCTGGCATTAGGCTCTATCGTCAGTTCAACACATTATAATCTTACTCGCAGTTCTGAACATATATTCCTTTCCCACTATAAACCTGTTTCATAACTTCATTATTATGAGGAAATCGGGTTGTGTGCGCGTTAAATTTCATTACATTTTATAGTTTAATAAGCACTCATGTTGTAGTTAGATAAATTTGTTTAGCATATATGATGGTTTCTAGAAGGTTTTCTCTTTGAGTTATTTCATTGATTATGTGTGACATTCATTAATAACTTACTGTATTCTCAATTTTTTGAAGGTTATGGATTCATTTTTGTGCTAGTTACCTTTTCACGGTGGCTGTCTGCTATCTTCTTTATTATGTAAGTGATAAATCATTTGAAAATTGTTATGCTATTAAATGGCCCCTCTTTTTGTCTGCTCCTCTTTGGGGGCGTTGGAGTAATGTTGTTGATGCTTAATTATCCTCAGGGAATTTCTGACGAAATTAAATAAGTATGTGTGTGGTGGGTGAGGTGAGGTGAGGAGGGAGATTATGGTAAATGCTAAACTGGTTCCGATTCTGATGTGCAGGAATATAAGTATCTTTCGCTAAAACGTGTTGATTGCTTTTATGCATCACAACCCCAACCTCATCAGTTTACGATCCTAGTACGTGGCATTCCCGTGATAGCTGGACAAAGTTTGGACGATAGTGTGGATCACTTTTTCAGAGAGTTTCATCCTTCCACCTATATTTCTCATACAATTGTTCGTCGGACAAGCAGACTTCAACAGTTAACAGTAAGTTCAGTTCGTGTAAACTTGAGTATAGTGATTTGGATTTTTATCCTCTATTTTGTTTGTAGTACAAAATTGCCATAGTTAAAAACAAAAATTAATCTTAATTAATGTCCCAACTTGAGATGTCCCAACTTTCCAGATCAGGAATACTGAACATTAATTAATGCTTTTGAAAATGATTAACCTTTCAAACGAAAGGACAAGTCAGTTAACAACACAAGAAAAACTATGGCTCAGGCTGAGTAGCTTGCTTGTTTACATAGTATTTCAAAATATGATCTTGGGACAACTTGCAAGGCATAAAAATGAAGTGCTGCTTCTGTTTCATCTGTGCTGGCCCCATTTATTTAATCAAATTGTATTTTTTTTAAAGAAAAAATTTTTAGCTTCCACCTTTTCTATACCACTTTCTCAAAACTGCCACCAAAATAAGAGACATTTTTTAAGTCCATATCAATCATGAATTTTCTTTGCCTTCTACCGAAAGTTAGGATTGGACAAAAATAAAGATATTTTATGAATTATACTTCCTACGTTCCCTTTAAGTGTGTGCATTTTTCAATATCTCCCTCATATATTTTGAGAAATGTATGCAACTCAATAAAACAGAGGAAGTACTCCTTTAAAAACGGCGGCACTTATTTTGGTGAAAATGGGACTTGGTGTGAAATTTATTGAATACGCCTAGAAAAGGTGGGAGTTGTGAAGTAAAATTAAAAAAAGGTGGGAGTTCATAAATGTGATACAGAAAAGGTAGGAGTTCTGGATTTTCTCGAAAACTATGGTAAAATATAGAACGTGGCCTTTGGCTTTACATCTTCTGAATATAATTAAGGAAGTGTGTGTAGGAATTAAAATTTTGTTTTAACTAGGAGCATAGTAGGAAATGACGTAATTTACCATAAGTAGCCTGTTATTTAAGTGCAATTCTTAGTTTGAAAATGCGCATGGCACCGAGCCGCAAAGGGCAAAGCGATGACACGGGCCTTTTGGACGCGAGGCGCCCTATTTTTGGTAACTAATTTGTAATTTCCAAAAAAAAAATTGGGCAACAATAGCCTTTTTAGGAGTTTCATGTTAGCTAACATGTCACGTAGTAAAGTTAGGAATAAAAGGGGAAAAGAAGTGGTGAGCCATGTCTAAAAGATATGGAAAGTGCGTACTAGCTTGTTAGGTGAGCCTTGTCTAAAAGGCGCACCTAAAATGCATCGAGGCGTTTTGGCTAGTGCCTCATCCAAGGCACGCCTTAGGCGCACTCGAGGCGCGCTTTTTTAAACAAAGGTACAATTTCATATCGAAGTGTGGGCAAGCAAATGAAATGAAACACAGGACATATCTAGCAAAATTATAATTAAGTTCAGATCTGCTTATGGAGTAGTGTGGTGATGTTTTTCTATTTAGGATCCTTGTTTTGGAGTGGTGTTTGTTGGACTCTTGTATTTGTCCTAGTGTAGAAAAGGAGTGCAAAGTTGTTTTTTTTTTTTTTTTTTTTTTTTTTTTTTTTTTTTTTAATGGTACGGTGTGTTTATGGATACATGTTGAAAAATGATACCCCGAAAATCAAGCACCACTAGTTTGGAGCATGCTGTAAAGGATTTAGCGAGGGAGGTGTTCGGGGAATCTAAAGGAAATAGACCATCAAGTAAGGACACATCTTGGTGGAACGATGAGGTGAGACAAGCGATAAAGACAAAACGTGAATGCTATAAGGTTTTGGGGAAATGCATGAGTGATGAGAACTTTGAAAAGTACAAGGAGGCTAGACGAGCCGCTAAAAACGCAGTGCGGGATGCGAGAGCAAAAGTTAACCAAGAAGTGTATGCCAGGTTGGAGACGAGAGAAGGAGAGAAGGATATCTATAAACTGGCTCGCATAAGAGACCGAAAGACGAGGGATATTGGGAGAGTTACGTGTGTGAAAGATATGGACGACAAAGTTCTGGTTCAGGATAACGAAATAAAGGCTAGATGGAGTTCTTACTTTGATACTTTATTCAATGGACATCAGGAGCAAGGTTTTGGTGATGTAGAAGTAACACCAAGCATGGTTAATCGGGAATTTGTGCGTAGAATACAAAAGAGTGAAGTTAGAAAGGCGTTAAGGAAGATGAGGTCAAAGAAAGCGGAGGGACCGGATGGTATACCCATAGAAGTTTGGAGGTGCTTCGGGGAGAAAGGAATCGAATGGGTAACCATGCTCTTCAACAAGATTTTGAGGAGCAACAAGATGCCATCAGCTTGGAGGACAAGCACTCTTGTCCCTTTGTACAAGAACAAAGGTGATGTTCAAGAGTGTTCCAATTATCGGGGAATTAAACTTATGAGTCATACGATGAAGTTATGGGAGTGGATAATCGAGCAAAGGCTTAGGAGATGTGTAGACTTCTTGGATAACCAATTTGGATTTATGCTCGGAAGATCGACTATGGATGCGATTTTTGTCATGAGACAGTTGATGGAACACCATCGGGACAAGAAGAAGGACTTGCATATGGTTTTTATAGACTTGGAAAATGCATATGATAGGGTAGGTTTTGGCAAGAAAGGGTGTGTCTCGAAAATATATTGACCTCATAAAGGACATGTATGAGGGGGCTAGTGCAAGTGTTCGCACTAATATTGGGAGAACGGAAGAATTTCTCATTACCATCGGGGTGCATCAAGGTTCTGCACTTAGTCCTTTTCTCTTTACTATAGTTATGGATGAGTTGACAAGGGATATTCAGGACGATATCCCTTGGTGTATGATGTTTGCTGATGATATTGTGTTGATTGATGAGACGAAAGAGGGGGTGGAGAGAAAGTTGGAATTGTGGAGGCATACTTTAGAGACTCGTGGATTTAGGCTGAGCAGGAGTAAGACCGAGTATTTGAGGTGTTCGTTCACTAAAGTGGCGGGGTCGTGAGGCGGGGGGTATTATTTTCGATGGGAATGTTGTTGAGGGGTCAGATTTCTTCAGATATCTAGGATCTATTATTCAAAAAGATGGGGAGTTAGACGGAGATGTGGCTCACAGAATTAAAGCGGGATGGTTGAAATGGAAGAGTGCTTCAGGGTTTTTATGCGATAAAGATATGCCCCAAAGATTAAAGGGAAAATTTTATCGCACGACAATTAAGTCTGCCTTACTTTACGGTTCCGAGTGTTGGGTCGTGAAACATTGTCACATTCAAAAGATGAGAGTGTGGCGGAGATGCGTATGTTGAGGTAGATGTGCGGATATTAGACCTGTCAAACGGGTCGGACGGGTCGGGTCCCGGGTCGGGTCATACGGGTCGGGTCAAATACGGGTCGGATCAGATACGGGTCGGGTCATACGGGTCACGGGTCGGGTTAGGGTCAGAATACGGTCAAGAAATAATTTTTAACGTCTTTTTTAAACGATTTTTTTAATTTAAAAAATATTTTTTTAAAAAGTAAAATATATTTAAAATTATTATTTTAATCATATTCATCATATACAATAATTATATTGATATAATTATTAAAATAAAGTTTTTTTAATAATTATTTTATTATTAAATATTATAAAAGTTATATAAAATTGACTTTTTGGTTGAATTTTTAATTTTAAGTAATAAAAAAATAATTTTTTAACTATATTTTCAAATATAATATATAAATATTAATATTTTTAATAAAATTCATGATTTTCCCTTGACCCAACGGGTCGACCCGTTCGGGTCAGGTCTCGACCCTAAAATAACGGGTCATTTCGGGTTCGGGTCAAACGGGTCGCGTGTCGAAAAAACCGGGTTTGTAACCCTAAAAAAACGGGTCGGGCGGGTCGGGATTTCGGGTCGGGTCGAATTTTGACAGGTCTAGCGGACATACAAGGAAAGATCGATTAAGGAATGAGGTGATTAGGGAAAAGGTAAAAGTGGCGCCAATAGAGGACAAGTTGATGGAAAATCGACTAAGATGGTTTCGCCATGTGAGAAGGAGACCTATGGACGCACCAGTTAGGAAGTTAAGAGGCGAGGCTGGAGAACAGAAAAGGTCCCTAGGAGTAGAGGGAGACCGAGACAGACATGGTTGAGAGTGATAGAGCACGATATGAGATTTTTGGGGCTTGAGGAGAGTATGGTGACGGAGAGGGCACTATGGAGGGAAATGATACATGTGGATTTTTAACATATTTAGTGTTTTTATTTAATTTTTAAAAAAAATTTATTTGTTCTTGTCTCCTTTATTACACCTTGTTAACAACCACTTTCTTATATATTTTACTTGCTTTACTTTTAAGGCATTTCAGATCCTTAATTCTATTTCGGTTTTCAAAATCGTTTTAATCTCTATTCTAGATTTTAATTTTAAGTTTTTATAAAAGAAATCCAGAATTCGATTTTAAAACCTGTAAGTTTACCTTAACTTTGTATTACATTTTGCTCTTCCTTTTGTTTTTCATTTTTCCCTTTTCTATTCGCTTTTTGAAGTGTGCGATCACCCATGGACGGTTCTAAATGATGATTCATGTCAGCCGACTCCAAATCATTTTGGGATTAAGGCTTTGATGTTGTTGTTGTTGTTGTTGTTGTTGTATGGTACGGTGTGTATATCTATCTGAAGCGAGATTTATAGGAAGGGCCATTGAAAGCAAAGACCCACGAACACCCTGAAGATTTTCATATATCTGAAGCTGGGGACTAGCAATTCGTTTCCCCGTTTGAACCTTAGAATTGCATTTTGTTTGTTCTCATATGGCCACCGGCCGTGGATACATTGCAATTACCTTGTTTCTGGTACTTGTAAATACGGCTCTGTTGTCTCTTCACTAAATGGTTTCAGAACTATGTGTGATAGTTCTTTTTGAGTCTACAATCGATAAGTTACCATTGACCATCATCATTTATGGTTGCAATATAAAATATAGTTGTGTTTTGCACTTGCACTCTGCACCTTGACCCCAACTTCAAATTAATATTTTTTTATTGCTTCAGTTTCATTTGTCCCACATTTGGAGCTCTTTGACTTGTAATATCATCGATAGACTGAGAGGTGGCATGCAAATATTTTAATTTATCCCTTTAAAGTGTGTTTATCCGCTCCTTCCAACTCCTAGGGTACACCTACCTTTGATTTAAGGGGCATTTAGCATTATGAGTTTCCACTTTACCTTAACTCTTTGCCTATTTTTTATATAAATAGTTCTGGGATCGAAAACCATAACATACCATGAGCTCATGTCTCGTGTTTCACTCGATCTTTTGTATACTGTCTTATTCCCTCTATTCAAATCCAAGTGCCCCTGTCCGGCTGTCCTACATTGTTTGTGAGAGAGATTTTGTCCATTTTGAACTCGTAGGGCACTTGGATAGTTGGATTTGAAGGAAGAGTGTACATTTTATTGGTAAATTAATTGCTGATTGGTTGATGCAGAAAAGATTTCACGTCAAATAAATGTATTTGAAAGTTTAGGATAATGTCAAGCTTCAGGTTATGCCAAAGTTCTGTAAGACTGTAAGTTTGGATCTCGTGAACATGCTTTCAGATATATAACCCCATCCAAATGACCTAACAGATCTTGAAAGTTTAACTTGCACGAAAGAGAGCCTCACTTAAAATTCTGCAAAAAAATGTAGTAGCTTACGGCCTTACGCTGGTTCTCTGTGATGTGTTTCGATGAATACCCTTCACAGACAGTAGTTGTCAAAGCCTGTTTTGAAACAGATAGATCCTTTTATTTCACATTTTCACCTATATTTTAGAATTTTATTAAGTGAAGATAAGTCAGAGTAGAATATTCTCTATCAAAACTAGGTGGCTCGATTACCTAAATTTACGGTAGCCAAAACTATGTTATACGATAATTATTAGCTGCCATCACATCATTTGCCTTATCAAAACGGCCCATTAAAAACGCCAGCATTTTGGCCGTTGCAACTGATGTGTTAATACTGTGCAAATCGTTTCTTAACTTGATCTATACTACCTGATATGTCACATCTGTGATTCACGACCGATACCGCTTAAGCTCCTTGGTCCTTACATCTAGTTGATTTGAACTTGGTGCATCTCTTTAACACTAAGCTCGTTATATAGTCTGAGTAGAAGCTTGCCACCTATTGGGTCCAAAACTCCTACTCGTAATTGGAACATTGAACATTTATAGGTTGATTTTGATAACTTAATGTACGTTAGTTGAAGTTTAACACCCCTGAACTAGTACTCCGACACTGCATTGTCTAGATGCACCCTCAAGGCCGGCTGAAAATTATAAAAAAAGATTCATAATGGAGTAGTGTACGGCATCTTTTTAACTTATCTGAAAGGAAGTTATGAATGTTGGAGGTACATCCATACTTTGCTTTAGCCAACTAGCCAACCACCTTGCTATAACTGATGTTGATTTAAACTCTGCATGCTTTTTTTTTTTTAAATCTTTTTTTTTTTTTTTCCAGAAGGATGCAGAAAAACTATATAGGACAGTAGCTCAGTTGAAATCTCAAGAACACACTAGTCAAGGGTCTAGGTATTGTGGTTGTCTGGGTCTATTTAGGAACAAGGAACAACAGCTAAGCAAGCTAGAAAAAAGGCTGGAAGTTGTGGAGGATAACATGAGGATAGAGCAATCTTCTTCAGTCGGAAAGGTATGTGCTATTGAGCTTATGTTCCCTGCATATGCTAAAATTTTATCTATTCAAAGACGTTAAAGATCTATGTAATGAAAATATGTGATGATTGTCATGTACTTGGTTTTACATGGTTTATTTTCTTCACAAAAAACCTTGTGGTCTGGCATCTATCAGCCCGTAATGATAGGGTTTTTACATCATTCATTTAAAGAAAACATCAGATAGTTACCATTCAGTATTTCTATTTCTATGCCAATTGTCCATCCAATTTTGAGTAATGCAGTTTCTTCTTTGGGGTATAAGAGCTATACTAAGATGTTATTTTGAATTTGATACTACTTTGACTCGAGTTTATGGAGAGATAGGTTGCTATACTGTTAGAATTTAGCAAGACAGGAATCAAGGAAAGCTGGTGATTTTACAGTGGTTTTGCAGTTGGCCTTGAAATTAATGGTAAAAGGTGTTAGTTGTGATGCATATGTAATTATGTATATATTTATCCTGAATCTCCTTAATCATCACGAGATGTTTCTTCGGAAAAAGAAATGAAAAACATGATATTCTTAATAGTCAGTAAAGTCTCATAAGATGTTTAAGTGACTTCTTTTTTCTGCCTATCTAATACTGTACTCTATGTTGCATGGGGTATCCTAAAATTTTCTTTCGAATATGAAAATATCTTGACACAAATTCATGACCTGTTAGCATTTAACAAGACAAGAATTAGAAAGGAAAGCCACTGATTTTCCCAAAACAGTGGCCACATCGAACTGTAACCCGGAGGCATGGAGGACGAAGTATAAGGTTGGCTTAGGGAAAATGGGATTAGTGGGAGGAAGAAGATAGGTTGAAAGTACTTTTGAATGTGTGGAGAGAGTAATATTTAGAAGAGAGAAGAATTGTTTACTTCGTTATTATACTTTGGGAGTTGTGACTGGAAGTCTATTTATTTTCTAATAAGACTTCAGAGTTCCAAGTTCAATGCTCCCTCTCATCCACTCCAAGGGTAACATGGACCCGCTTTTTGTGAGAGAAAAAGTGGGTCCATGTTACCTTTGGAGTGGATGGGAGGAAGTATACAGTAACATGTCATTATAATACACCCTAATAAAATCCCTATTTTATGTATTTGAATCCCTAGTTTAAAGTGAAACTTAATTCTCTGAATTTTACTCTTATCAAATAAACAAAGATCTGTTTAATCACAAGTAATTATAATGATTTCCATGTCATATAAAGAAGTGTAGGAATTATTTATAACCCTTCAAATCCAAGTTCTATATAGGTCGCGTTCTACGAATGTGAACTTGTTCCTCGAACCAAATCGAACCTCGAACCATGTAACATAAGCTATATTCCTCCATTAATTCACTATGCTTTCATTTTGGTTCATTCAAACCAACTCATTACATTTCTATTTTGAGTAAATTTTGACTATAAAAGAAGAAAGTTATCCTCTTAAAAGTATGTGGGTTCCAATGTTCATCCAGTTCAACTTATTCTCCATCCAATTGACATTTATTCCTTTCACACTCACCCTTTTCTTTTGAAGAATATTTATATAAATAGCCGATGTTTACATGTCATACATTTTGATGTTCAGGAAGTTCCAGCTGCTTTTGTATATTTCAAATCTCGTTATGGTGCTGCAATAGCTTTACATATCCAACAAGGGATCAATCCGACTCAGTGGGTCACCGAACAAGCACCCGAGCCTGATGATGTTTTTTGGCCTTTCTTTTCCTCCTCGTATATCAAACGATGGATTTGCAAGCTTTGGGTATTCTGTGCGTCAGCTTTGCTCACTGTTCTGTTCTTTCTTCCTGTTCTGGTGGTTCAAAGTCTTACTCACCTGGAACAGTTGGAGACTTATTTTCCTTTCTTAAAAAGCATCCTAGCATTGTAAGTGGTTGCTTTTCTTTAGTCATTTTTCGATGTGATTGAGAAATAGTTAACTGAATAAAAGCACTTTCTGAAGCGAAGACGAATCAGTTAGGGACAATTGTTTACGGTGGTTTTGCCATGTTAGACAAAGACCAAGTGAGACATCGATTAGGAGGTTTGATGAATGGATAAATATAAGATTGTGAGGAGTAGGGGAACACCTAAAAATACATGGATAAATGTGGTCGACAATGCGAGCTTTATGGTGATCAATGAAAAAATGACATTGGAAATTGACCATGTGGAAGAGAAGGACATGGGTAGATGGTGGAATTAGTATTTTTTTGGTTTTATCATGTAAGTATTATTACCTGTATTCTTTTCTCTAAATTCTTATTTTGCTTACATCTTTTAACTTTTTTTTAATCTATTTTTTTTATTGTTTCGCATCAAAATAATAGATTATGAATCATTAATGTAATACAATGTTTAGTACAGTATAAGTATTTCTGATAAATGATTGCTAATATTTCGTTATGGATGAATTTTCCTCTTTCATATTAACAGTCCTGGGCTGGCCGACTGGCCGGCACAGAAACAAACAGGGCCACGTCAGTTGCCGAAGGACCCTCTCCGATGCCCAAGTATGAGGCGGGTAAAGATGCTAAGTGTAATCCCTAAGCTTTTAATGTAGAGAGAGAAAGTGTATGAATAATGGATACCTCATAAATGAGCTCGTGAGGGGGTACTTATAAAACTTTTCTTTGTCCATTAACCTTGTTGCACTGATGACGCATGGCATCAACATGTGGCTAATGACTTAAATATAGGCGCGACCTTCTTAATCACCCAATTGGGTTGACGTTGGACGAGTGTTTGTAATAAGTGGGCCGGCTTTTGTATATTCCATGCCCGTCAGTTATCCATTTTAGTATCCTAGATTATTATAATATTCCATATTAATATTATTTTCTTAAAAAAATTATTCTTGTATTGTTTTTTTATTGTTCTACTTGACAAAAAATCATTGTTGTTGTTGATGGTGATAATTATGTCTTTGTTTTCAAGTTTTCTTCGTCTTTGTTTTCAAGTTTTCTGCTTTGAACGACTTCCTTCAAGTGTATTTCGGGAGGGAAGGGAAGGGGAGACTAAATGGAGGCAGTAAGCTTTCTCTCCAATCTTACCTTTGTTGGAGGGGAAATGATTTGTCTTGGAGGGGAATGAAGTGATTCATTTTCCCTCCGCTCCAAATCCCTCCATGGTTCCATCTCCATTTTGCTACCGAAACAATGGAAATTGTCTCCCTCCAAATCTCTCCCCCTCCCTTTCCCTCCCTCCAAATTCCTCTATCCAAACAAGGCCTAAGTTGTTTTGGGATTAAGGGTATCTTCTTGATGTTGTTGTTGACTTGTTCGTAATATTCACTTATTATGATGGATTATCTTCTTAATCAAGTATGGACAGATGGAAGTAATATATGACTACGGTACACAAATTCGTGGAAAAGGAAAAAGAAACTTGAACTTTTGCATAAAAAAGCTCTTGTCCGGAAACATTTCTTAGATTTTGTTTATTTAATAATTTCATGGTAACTCACATGATGGGTAAGTAGACCGTCAGCATTGAATGTTAAATCTGCTTTTCATATATATGTCGGTCTCTGTTAGGTCACAATGTCTATGTCATATTACTTTTAGCCTTTGTTCTTACATAAAACTTTCATAGTGAACTCCTGCTCCCAACGCCATAGCTTTGTTTTATCAGTGTTAGTAATTGTCCATGACATTTTCTTTGCGAGTGAACTCTGATGTCATGACTCGTCTTTGGAATTGCAGAACATTCGTCAGTCAGGTGATCACTGGATATCTACCAAGTCTTATCCTTCAATTATTTCTATATTTTATACCACCCATCATGAAGATGCTGTCCTCGATCCAAGGGTACATATCCATGAGTGAAATACTGAAAAGTGCTTGTAGTAAAATGCTTTGGTTTACGATATGGAATGTATTCTTTGCAAATGTGCTATCTGGATCAGCTCTATATGGTTTTGACCTGTTTCTTGAGCCTAAAAGGATTCCTATGTTACTCGCTCAAGGTGTTCCTGCTCAGGTGAATAATCTCCTCTGTAAACAGTTGATCAGTTGGATTTCTTTTGTCAAAAATGGGAGGGAAATTTAACTTCTAAAAAAGGAACATGAACCATGTAAAGGTGGTGTTTCTTGCTCATCAGCCCTTTCGTTTTTTAACAAAGATGGGGTTCAATTACTGGACTTAGAGCATCTTTCTGCCCCTGCCCTAGTGTTTGACACTATTAGGCATGCTCCTTTTCTCTCCCGATCAAGAGCGTTGTTTTTAAAAAACATTTAGAATGCCAGTCACATGGTTCCATGTTCTTGCTAAGACTCAAGAGTTAAGACAGACGAGCGATTTAATGAGAATGGAGGTAAAAATATATACTCGTAGGTCTTTTGAGTCCTTTAATTTGTTTATATTCCAGATCACTTCACCCCAATGCCTCAAAACCATTCACTTATGGTGAGGTAAGGACCGCCACTATAATTCAACATGGACTTGCGATGATATTTTTTTGTTGCAAGAGACACTCAATTAAAGATGCAACAAGTACATCCCTGAATAACTGGTGTTATGTCTAAGGTAACCGAAAAATCAACTATTTTCGGTATATTTGATTCGATAGCATGAATTTGTATATAGAAGATGTTGACTTTGATGGGAGAATTATAAAGGAAGCATTCCACCAATTAAGGATCTCGGTGGGCTCAAATGTGGGATATGAATTGGGCTCATATATGGGATATGAATAATGAATTTATCGAGGAAATGTGGTAGAAATGAACCTATTAGAGAGTAAACAGGAGTGAACCTTTTGGAGATCAGCTAAAAGAGAATCTGGTTATTCGATTTTTTTGTCTTATTTTATATATCAAAACTGTTTTCTTTACATTTGAATATTGTCTATATTATTTTCAATTAATCTACGCAGATATTTTTTTTTTCTGTAGATCCTTTATTCTAATTTCTCTTATTTAAATTTGTGTTGGAATTAGTCCTTAGGTTTCCACATTTTTATGTCTTCCCCTATCATCTATTCACACTTTGTTTATTTTTAACATATATGCTTTTGTTTAATCGTGTTTCTTCTTCTTTTTTCATATTTTTCATTGTTGACTTTTCATGTTAGGAGTTAGCCTACCTAAAATCATTTTGGGACTAAGTCTTAGTTGTTTAATGATGTACGTGCAATACTGCCAAGTGCCAAACATATATCGAATCACTGACATTTTCATGTATAATCAAATGTTTTCTTAACGATTAACCATATCTTTATGTTGTGTAGTGACATGTCATTTTTTTTTTTTTTTTCATTTTTGCACTCCTTTATCGTAAAAAGTTGGCTTTTTGGAGAATTCAAACCGTGTTACACACTTACACGGTTACACCTATACCAATTTTCGAACTTCAAGCCATTCGTTTGGAAAATTAGATCCCTAGCGTACTATAGAGTAATCTACTCAAACCTCAAGGTGCCAAAGTAAACATTTCTCTAGGGGAAAAAAAGGGTAATGACGGTTTCCTTTTTTTTTTTTTTCATGTTTCCCTTCCCTTTTTTCTCCGTTCATCGTATTTTTTGATGTGGAACCAGTGACGGTTTCAAAGGAGATTCACGTCAGTGGACCCAAAATCATTTCGGGATTAAGGTTCTGTTACGTTGTCACAGGAGAAAAGAGAAAGAAGGGGCGGTGGGCAATGATAAAAGAAGTGTGAGATGACGAATAGTTAAACAGTAGCCTATTAAGCATTAGCCTATTACTGGGTGATCAGTACGACATCAATACAGACGCCTGTCCCTCAAGGAGTTTCAGGCCCCAGGCCCCAGGCACCTACTTCCTAACAATTTTATTATTTACATACATAAGGGTATCAAGAGCTCTTTTTCACATCTCAAAGCCAACATGAGTACATGACAATGTTATAAGTTGAATGACATATTCAGTATATCCTCATAAGTCGTATCCCTCTTTCTTGCAGCTAAACAACTTATCTCAGTGTGTGACAGCAGTTTGAGTGAACACATGACTCACAATTTGAGTGTTACATCAAATCTTTGCATTTCGGGATGTCATAAGACTCATAACATCAAAAAAATTCACTTTTTAAATAAGCTGTCAAACTCGTAGTCCTAGCCTCTAGTGATCTTAAATTTGTACTTTGAAGTATTTCGTAAGTTTAAAATAAATTAGAAACTCAGAAAGATAGACCTGGTTTTTTTTACCATTGTTTGCAAGAGCTGCAGAAGTATGTGTCAAAGATTATACAACCAAACTTTGTACATGGATTATTTAGCGGGAAGCACTTAGCATGTTTCTTATTTGGCTTGTATTTGCCATTTGCAGGCTACATTCTTCATTTCGTATGTTGTGACTAGTGGCTGGACGAATTTATCCTCTGAGCTGGTCCAGCTATTTGCTCTTGTCTGCAGTTTTCTGAAAAGAATATTCTCGGGTGAAGAGAGTGATGATTTGGTGGTGCCATCTATTCCTTATGAAAAAGAAATTCCAAGAATCCTCTCCTTTGGGCTTCTCGGAGTAACATATTTCCTCCTTGCGCCGCTTATATTACCTTTCATTTTAGTATACTTTTGTATGGGATACCTCATTTTCCGGAATCAGGTTGGTTAATCCACTTCTTGTCTTCCTTCACACTAGTATTTTTCTTTAATTTGATGGATATACTAGAGACAAAATAGAGAAATGATAAGTTAGAGGGTATGCCACTGTACAGTTTGAAGAACTTCAACTGAATTTCAAATCCTGCAAATACTATCTTCCATGATATTAAATCCTGGTTTTAGTTTTGATTCTCGGAATCAGTCAAGACGGTGGTGTTATAAATGTGTCTCGCCTCACAATGTAATCACTATAGCCTTCAAAACAAACCTATATAACTCGGTTTGATGGCCCATATCTAGTGCCATGCTGCTGTATGCTCCTTAACTTATGGTTAACTACTTAGTTGATAAAAACCCACCTTTACTTTCTATGACACTTTTTCAAAACTTAATTTTATAAATTTTCTTCAAAACTTCTACCTTATATAAGTATTTCCTCCAAATCTTCAAGTAAAAGCTTATTTTAGCAATTAATTTTTTTTACAGCAAAATCATGAACAAATGATTTTTATTTTTGCTGAAAAGGGCCAAAACTGTCTTTTATCATGAGGGAAAGACCAATTCTGATTTATACTCGCCTGAAATTGACTTTAAATTTTGTCAAAGTTAGCTTTTGGTAGGAAGTTTGGATGCAATGTTCATATACTAGGTAGGAGTCTTGAAGAAAATTTGAATAAGGTATAACTTATAAGTTTATACATACAAGATGGGAAGGATATTTTTGCTGACGGCTAAGAACTTTCATGGTTGTTGAGGAGGATGTAATATATGATTTTAATGGAGAAACTAACTAATCAATTCGATATTCGTGTTCCCAAAATGGTAAGTTAAAGTGCAACTGGCTGGACTAATGTCTACTAATAAGCTATAGAGTTTAGCGGAACGAACCAAAATAGAAAGGGTGTCTTTCGCTTTGGAGCAGAAAGAGTATGCATGGAAGGGCAATGGTTATTTTGCTCAAATATCTAGTTGCAGAGTTTGCAACCTGGCATTAGGTAGCTGCTTGTTCTAAGAGTGATGCTTGCTGATGTATCTCTGAAGCAAGGCAATACCCATAAATTTCTATCTTCCAACAACAACAACAACATCACAGCCTTAATCCCAAAATGATTTGGGGTCGGCTGACATGAATCATCCTTTAGAGCCGTGCATAGGTGAACGCACACCTCAAAAATGCGAAAAAATAGAAAAGGAAAAGTGAAAAACAAAAGGGGAGTGAAACATAATACGAAAGCCAAGTAAACTTAATAGGTTTTAAAATCGAAGTGCGGGTTTCTTTTAAAAAAAACTTAGAATTTAAATTGAGAACAAAGATTAAAACGATTTTGAAAACCGAAGTAAAACTTAAGGGTCCGGAATACCTTAAAAGTGAACCAAGTATTAATATATAAGAGAGTTGTTGGTAAAAAGGTGTAATAAATCCGAAAAGAACAAATAAATTTTAAAAATTAAATAAAAGCATTAAATATATCAAATAACGTCAAATACTAAAGTCCACATGTATCATTGCCCTCCATTGTGCCTTCTCCGTCACCATTCCCTCATCAAGCCCGAAAAATCTCATATCGTGCTATATCACTCTCAGCCATGTCTGTTTTGGTCTCCCTCTACCCCTAGCAACCTTTTCTGTTCCCCAAGTCTCCAGCTTGCTAGCTTGCTTTCTAACTGGTGCGTTCATAGGTCTCCTTCTCACATGGCCAAACCATCTTAGTCGGTTTTCCATCATCTTGTCCTCTGTTGGCGCAAATTTCACCTTTTCCCTAATCACTTCATTCCTTAATCAATCTTTCCTTGTATGACCGCACATCCACCTCAACATACGCATCTCCGCCACACTCATCTTTTGAATGTGACAATGTTTCACGGCCCAATACTCGGAGCCGTAAAGTAAAGCAGGTGTAATCGCCGTGCGATAAAATTTTCCCTTTAATCCTTGGGGCATATCTTTCTCGCATAAAAACCCTGTAGCACTTAACGCAATGCCTGATTAAGAGATTTTTATATTTGCCTTGCCTAGGTAGCAAATAAATGCACAAAATAAATGGAGAGATTCAGAGGGACCCACCTAAAGGGGTTGGGGGGACTTGGAGGCAATTCATCTGACATTTGAGAAACTAATTGTGAACTGAAACGAATGGTTAGTTCTCTAAAATATGTTCAGCGCGTCCGACATCAATTGAGTCATGATGTCATTTTCTGTTCCTTTTTAAGCCGTCGAAGTGTAACCAATTTTTGTATGAGACATTCTTTTTCTCCATATTGAGTATTGCAAAGGTTAACTATTAGTTCGTTCATCTAATGTCATTTAAATGTGAAAGCTAGTTTTAACGGAGTTTATAATAGACGACAAATGAGGTGCTACATTCTGCTGAAAGCTCATTCATGATGTTCTTTTTCTCTAGGTGGGATTTGTTAGTCAAAAGTCAAAAGAGCCTTTTCTCCTTTGATATTTGGCTGGACTTTAGTCTTGTTTAAAATGCTGTACTCTTTAGCTTTCTGAAGTGGCAGAGGTGAGTCGATTATGTAACTTGCCTGCTCTATTATGTGCAGCTTCTGACAGTGTATGCACCAAAGCATGGAAGTGGTGGTAAATACTGGACTATAGTACACAACTCCACAATATTTTCCTTGGTTCTCATGCAGATTATTGCAATAGGAATATTTGGGCTTAAAGATCTGCCTCTTGCATCTAGCTTAACTATTCCATTACCAGTGCTCACGCTTCTATTTAACGAGTATTGCCGCCAACGTTTCTTACCCATATTCACGGCCTATCCTACCGAGGTATAGATTTATGCACTTCTATATTTCCCAGTTGAGATGCATATTTTGTTATTATTCTATTGGGTATTTTTATTTTAAAGCGGGATGTAATGAGGGGTGGGACGAGTTAGTTTGGCAGATTACAGGGGGTGATTGATTACATACAAGGTGGTATAAGATGCAGTGAACACATTACTACCCATGGATATTGAAACTTTAGCACCATAGTTATAGTATAGGGCCTAGGGGGAACATAGCGGAGGGTTCATTACCTAAGCGATTTTGTGTTTGCTACTTCGCTTCATCTTGAAGTTAATGCGAGAATTAAAACGGTAGAGCAAGGCCTCAGTTGTTGCCTATGACGTGAAAGATTTTCTCACTTTTGCCTCCAATCAATAAATGGTTCTGTTGTTATTAACTGTTTTTGCAGACTTTCAGTCATTTATCATACATTTTAGCATATGTAATCTCAAGTTTAGTTTACATAATTTTGTTGTTATATTATTGTCTATGCCCTCTGATACTAAAATTGGGTTTCAAACCTTCACCTTGGAACTGCTTTCCGCTGCCTAATCTCGTTTGTTACATAGATATTTCCTCTTCCATTTTCCAAAGGGATACTTTTAATCTCTGGGAGTCTGAGACTTGCCCTTTGCTTCCCTTCCCATCCTTTACCTCCCTTGGAAGTTGGAACTGTTTTTCCCCTCTGCTTCCCTTCCCATCATTTACCTCCCTCCATCCCTTTCCCTGCACTTGTTTTTTATAATCCACCCATACCTTCAGTAATCAACCGTTCTGTAAATTTTTGCAGTGTTTGGTAACAAAAGATAGAAAAGAGCAGGGTAATCCCCGGATGGCCGAATTTCTCGACAAATTAGTTGATGCGTATCAAGATCCTGCTATAAGGCCAAAATATAATGACAGGGATGACGATACACACACCTCACCTCTTCTTCGTTCAAGTGAAATTGGAATTTAGCCGAATTATTGGCTTGAATGTTACAAGGCACAAGTTTTTATGTTAGAAAATGTACAGGCTATCACGGTTTTTCTTACTCTTGGTGATCTTATATAATTGCAGCTTTGCTTCTTTTTGCCATTATTTGGAGGCATGAATATATTCCATTTCGTTGGTTCGTCTTTTCTTGCGGATGCCTAATACTGGAGATCTCTTTTGAGAAACAAATGTTTAAATAAGACCATTATAGGATATTCAACTTCTTCGTTTTGTTAATTTTACAGCTGCCCAAAAAAAAAAAAAAAAAAAAAAAAACACCACCGTTTTGTGTAGTGCACTTCATCTTATGATAACGACACTTCCTATGTTTCACATCCTTATTTTGTTGGTTTTTCTATATATAACACCGTGTTCTCTCAAATTTACATGGTAATTTTCAGGGAGGGGCGGATGCTGTGATTTTACTTTGGGAGGGCACAATTTTTCTCCTCCGAAAGACTCCTAAGTTGTTATACTTATAATACCGTGTGTTTCGCAAGTATAATTAATAATTAATAATTAATAGATTGATAATTAATGCTTCTCTTGTTTGAAATTGTCCTTTTTTTAAGAAAAAAAAATTCTTGTATTTTTTGATATTTGGACAAGTTCAAAAAAGTAGAAAGGAATATTTCAAATGAACAGAGAAAACACACACTCCATCCATTTTTTTTAACACAATTAGTCTCCCTTGTGACGGACATTGTCCGTCATAAGGTGAAGACAAGGCGAATTGATACCATTTAGGCTAATATGGATACTAGTGGGGTATGTGTGTATTATTATATAATATTATTGATTTGACAAATGAAAAAAAAGGGAATCCATTTTTGAAATAATGGTCAAAAATAAAATATTTATCGTTTTGGGTCGGTTTTGAAAATATTTGTCAAAATGGTGTCCACGTAGGCTCGGGATTTCTGGACCTAAAACACGCCACTACCAATGGCGTGTTTATAATGAATAGGGAAAGAAACTTCATTAAAAAATGGACTAAAACAAACACGCCATTGGTAATGGCGGGTTTCGGAGGGGAAACACGCCACCCCCTATGGCGTTTTTTTTTTTTTTTTTTTTAAGTTCAGTCAGTTGAGGAAAAAAATTGTTGTAAAGACACGCCACTGCTAATGGCGTGTTTCCTTCACAAAACACGCCATTAGTAGTGGCGTGTTTCAGGTCTAGAAATCCCGAGCCTACGTGGACACCATTTTGACAAATATTTTCAAAACCGACCCAAAACGACAAATATTTTATTTTTGACCATTATTTCAAAAATGGACTCAAAAAAAGGGGCAAAAAATGTCTCACCTTTCACTCTACCTCACCTCTCTCATCACTCATCACACTCACCTCATCTCTCTCAACCTCACCTCTCTCTACAAACAATAATAAACGGTTCTTCATCACCTACTCCATCACCATTTTCAATCTTTAAATCACCCAAAAAAGTATTGTCACCATTTTCACGCTTCGTGAACGAGATGGGAAGAAGAAGAAAACAAATGGTTAAAAGGACACCCCCGAAGAAAAAAAAAATGGAAGGTATTGTGGTATTGTTCAAGATGTTGATTTGATGGTGGTAATTTTTATTTAGTAATTAGTACTAGAAAATGGTGACATTAGTGTAATTAATTGAATGTAAAGGCGGTCTTTTTTGGGTATTTATCGTTTTTTGGTATTTAAATTTTGTTTTATTGGTTATAATGCTTACAATGCATGCTTGGATAAATGGTTACAATGCATGCTTGAATAAATAAGAAGCATGGAGTGTATGGTGGTGTTTAATTGATGCAATCAATGGAATGTATTGTGTTGAATTTATCATATTTTTTATTGATAAATTGATTATTTACATTATTTATTAGTGGTGGGCATAATCCGCTCCGGACCGGAAAAATGGACCGGTCCGGACCAGAATCTATTAGACCGGAACCGGAATTAAAAATTCCGGCCCGGTCCAACATTTTTAAGGATTTCGGTTTCCGGTACAGTCCGGTCTTGGACCGGAAAGACCGGAATTATAGTATTTTTTTTAAATATTATATATAAAAAAAAGTATACGCCTATTTAATCCGTTCCAACCAGTTCGGTTTTTTTGACCGGAATTTGAAAAAGCGGCTATGTAAGAATAATTTCGGTCCAGTCCGGTCTTGGACCGGAATTTTTAATTCCGGTCCATGATTTTTTTGGATTCCGGTTCCGGTCCGTCCGGACCGATGCCCAGCCCTACTATTCATGCATAAATAGATAACAACAAAAGAAAAGAGAAGCAGCCGTAAGAGAAGGCTAAAATTAAGGTGACATTTGCAGAGCTGGTGGTGGAGACTGATGAAAGTGAAGCAAGTGATGGTTCAGACGAGATTTCAGAGGAGACGGAAGGCAGTGGCGATGAGGAAGGCGATGAGGAGAGGGAAGACAGTGGAAAGGAAAATGAAGGAAGTGGTGAGGAAGTGTCGGAATCCGAAGATGATGGTTTGCAAGGTGCGAAGCTTAACAAATTTGTTGTTTGATTGATAATAGATTTGTTATGTTTGTTGGGTACTAGTAATGAGTTATGCTGGTGTGAACATAGGTCACCTGCACGCCAAGCCAATTTGTGGACATAAAGCAGTCTGAAAGCCACGCTCGGTAGCGTAAAATTGCTTTCCACCAGATCACTTTAGATCGGTCGGTTTTGCCTCGGCAAGGGTCTCGAAACGATGCAAGAGATGTTCGGAGTCGCCACAAAGCATTTGTGGGATGCTTGGAACCCGTTCGAATCCACTTTATACCTAGGTCAACCAAGGCAAAAAGCGGTGTTTGACATAGGTACTAAAGATAAGGAGTCGTCCCTCTTTAGCATCCTATCTCTAGAATGACTCTCGTTCGCCCTGGATAAGGTCGTCCACTATCCAAAGTTTCTGAGTAAGAGGTGAAGGTACGTATTGGGAAGCCCTTTAATCGGACATCCAATCCCGCCCGCAGTAGCGGCCTCTACTGATCGATCTTGGTGGGTTAAATGCAAAAGTTGATGAAACGGATAAATGCATGAATGCGCATCCACAAGTTTAAACCTAACATGTGAGCTTTCTATGTCGGTTGTTTATCTAAATATCAAGTAATTGATGTCCAGTTGGATTTAGTGTTGATTTGCATGCAAGACGGAAATTAAACATCCATTTAACGAGTTAGGTTTATGATGCATAACGTGATCCATTTGTCTTAGAAAGGCGTTTTGCAAATACAAAGTAAAAGGGCAGGCTTGTCATCTGATCCGTCCTGTATTCGGGTTAACCGAAGTCGGGATTGTCCTAGACAAGTGCTGGAAAGGAAGCAGGACCTGCATCAGGCAACCCATTGAGACGCGAGCCATCAGGCGATGCAAAGGGACCTGTCCTGATTTGAAAACTAGAAAGCAGTAAGCCTGTATAGGCGCGAGGCAGCTGATTGTCCAAGGGGACGTCTTCTGACTGTTGAAAACGTTTGTAAAACGGTTTGTAAAGGGGAATTTGAACCCGTCTTTGTTTGAAAAGGTCGTTACCGCTTTTGTGTTAATGTGAAGAACAGACTTGAATAATCATCATTGTATTGACGATATTCGACGTCGGGTTCGGTTTTCCAAGCTTGACATGAATAGTTCTGAAAAATGTTGATTATGAACTAATTGTATTAAGTCCATTTGTTTGTAATTAGTCAATGTTTATCACCGTACTCGGGTTAAACCGACATGGTATGTGGAACCAAGGATGACTATTCATATATGACTAATATGTTTGTTTTTTAAATGTAAAGAAATGAATAAAAAGGTTTTAAAATGCCATTTTAAATGTGATTAACCAAATACTATCACCGAAACACGGATTAAACCGTCATGGTATAAGGAAACAATGGTGAACATGTTTTATGGTTAAAAAGGTTTATCATAAAAATGATTTGAAATGGTAAAAACCGGTTGTAAAGAGAAATTAAAATGGAAAGAATGAACTCAAACATGTTTGAGCTCTGACCTGGACACCCCATTGAGGCGCGAGGTACGTAGTGGTGACTAGGGCCTTCTGTTTCCGGTCAAAACTCGGTTTTGGCTCATTCGATCCGTATTTTGGACCATGTTATGCATGTTTTAACATGTTAAGGTCATAAAAACAGATAAAAAGACATGAAAGAAAAGGATTATTACACCCTCATACTTACATGCTAGGTTTGAGACGAGAAATCGACGGAAGTGTAAAAACTTGTTAGGTCGGAAAACTCGGTTGAAAACCGTTTTAGCAATGTAAAGAGTGTTTGTTTAGTTTAGTGATTGTGTAGTTGGTCGAAATGGTCGGTCAAGTGATTTAATGCACGATGACGGTACCAAACAATGTGTATGGCTTGTATTTTCGATCGGTAGGTCGAAAACACGTGTCGGTTTGTGACTTGAGAAGTCGAGTCTAGAATTTTAAGAGAGAAATGAGGGGGCGGACACTCGCGTACCTTCAAATGGTGGCATTTGAGGGGTATTTATAGAGGATTGAGTGGTTGTGTGCATTTTGAGAGACGTGGCCACATGGGCTACTCGAAGAGGCGCGAGCCATTTCGCGGGTCTTCGAGCTGTCTTGTCACTATCACGCAATTGAAATCATGATTTGTTTTATCCTAGGTTTTGGATGGCATGATTGTTGTACTTGACCATTCAAGTATACCGTGTATAGTTAACATGGAAGCTTTGTGATGTTTGTTTTTTGTGTTTGACTCGGTTTGACTCGTTGTTGGAGTCGAGATTTGAATTTTTGAGTCGGTTTTTAATCCGGTGTCGGTTTTGACTATAGTTAGTGTCATTGCGACCCCGTCGTCGTGCATAAAACACTCCGGGTACTTTTGAAAAGTTTTGAAAATGTTCTGTTTTTGAAATCGTTTTGAGTTTTCCGATGTATAGTTATACAAAACTGTCGATTAAACGATGCGATTCCTAAGCATGTTGTAGTCCGATAATCATCGGGTGTTTGTTGGAGATTCAACAGATACTGGGTATCTACAGAGCCCCCACTTTGACTGAGGCTTGGACATGGCGAAAGTCAAAGTACAGCCCCCAGGTCAATCGAAGTTACAACCTGGTGACCGGAGCGACGTCGGGCGGCTCGAAGGGATTCGGGCCAAGGACCTGCCGTCGAGAAGGGCGACGCCAAGGCGACTCGGGGGTACGAGTCAGGGACCTGTCCGTCGGGAACAGTTTAGAGTCTGCTGACTGTCCGTGTGGGTCGTTTAAAGTCCGTTAGACTACGTACGAAGGCTCGCCAGCCATAGGAAGGAGTCATACCTGAGGCATCTTCGGGATATGTCCTTGAGTTGTTTCCTGTTTGCGCACGAAGGCTCGCCAGCCGTGTTGCGGATATGATGGGGCTCGCCAGCCGCACTGAAGGTACGTTTTGAGGCTCGCAAGCCGTGTTGAAGGTGCGTTTTGAGGCTCGCCAGCCATGTTGAAGGTGCGTTTTGAGGCTCGCCAGCCATGTTGAAGGTCGAATGATCGACGGTGGGAAATAGCCGTGTTGGACGGGCTTATTTCGAGAGGTTGTTTGAGTAAGTGGGCTCTGCGTGGGGAGGTCTCCGGTATCCTGCTGGGGATTTTCGGTGTTTATATTGGATGTTTGTGGCGCCGGAAAGAGATAGGCCTGAGCCTGACTGAAGAGTTAAGAATGATAAACACCTAAGAGGGGGAGGGGGTGAATTAGGTGTACCTTTTAAAAATTTTCTCGTTTACTTGGTTAATGACTAACACAAGTGAGATCTATTAGGTACGAGTTTGAGAAACTTAATGGATTGTAAGTTCACAAACGGTACAGCAGGTCTATGCAACAGTATGATGAACTGTTGCACAGTACTGACAACGAGATAGGTAGATAAAAAAGCAAAGGATAAACGAATGTAAAAGTAAATAAACAAACAAGACGATGTTTTAAAAATTGGTTCAGCTCCTACTCCGGAGCCTACGTCCAACCGTTATTTTATTGCTTGTTTAGAAATTTACTCAAACTTAACTAAACCCCTTACAATGAAAATAACTCGTCAACCTACTCCGGTTGCAATTGCTTGAAGCTACTCCGCTTCAAGACTTTCCCTTGCTCAAAGCTACTCCGCTTCAAGACTTAAAGTTCGATCTCAACGGTTTCTGAGTCGAAATCTCGGTGGTTCACTTAAGAACATGGAGATTACAATTAAGACCTAAACACGAGAATCATTGAACATATTCTTTATGCAACAGTTAAGCGAACTGATACTTGGAGATTTTACAGCTTTGAAAAACAATTGAAGACTTTTGAAAAACAGAAAACGGTTTTGCAAATATTTGAAGAACAAAGCTTAAAATGCTGAAATGATTTTGCAAATGTTTTACAATGAGTGTTCTGAAAAGTCTTGCAATAAATGATAAATGAAGTGGCTATTTATAGAGAAAGGAAGTGTGTAAGAGAAGGATCTTAACACTTCTTTAATCTAATATCCATAGGTTTGTAGTATGCATTTTCATTTAAAATTATAAAAGAACAATCAGGTTTGTGAGGCTCAAGGTGGCTGCATTTTTCCAAAGCAAATGAGTGTTTCCCATAAAATATGGGAACTCACAATTTTGCCACAAATGGAAAAAGCATAAGACCTATTTTTAGCATGAAAAACAATTTGCACAAATGGGATTGACATCTTTAAATTATTGTGCAAGCATATTCTTTTTGTTATTTTTGTTCTTCAGTTTTGAAATAATATTCCTATTGAACATAGAAAGACTTTATAAAGAATTTGAAACACTTGTGAATTTTTCGGAAAATTCTCCATGCGTTAGTACCAAAAACCTTGGTGCAACAGTCACATGAACTGTTGCATGGTTTTGCAATCACTTATGCATAAAGAGGATATGTTTAACTACCTCGTTTACAACATTCATTCTAGGCAATGGGCTTTCTTGTCTTGCCTTCATCTTGATCATCTTGTTACTTTGATTAGCTTGTGGACTCTTTGATTGATCATTAATAGCTTCAATTTTGCTAAACAATTTAACTAAGAGGCAAACAATTAAATAACAAATGAAACTTGACATCATCAACCAAATGTGTTCTAACAAATTCCCCCTTTGATGATGGCAAGTTTTAAATATGTGTTAAGTTCCCCCTAATCCCATGGTGAGTCGGTCTTTGAACCATATTCAATAAGACATCAAATAAACATGACATGATCAAGGTGAATGAGGGTCAACATGCTTATCCTAAGTAGAACATCTAATCATTATATCTAAGACATTTCAACGGTGAACGTTAGCCTAAGAGTCATTGAATGATCATAAACACATAATTAACATACTTCCCCCTCTTGACATCATCAAAAGAAGGATGAAAACATGTTCAAGGAGTACAAGATAAACCACCAGCAAATTGTTCGAGAAAAGCTTAAAAACAGTTCACAGATTGCATGAGATATTAAGACAAGAAGCCAAAAGGGTTAGGAAGGCAATTTGGGCAAAAGATGGTTCGTTCATCATCATTGGGAACAGTTCTTCCAAGGATTTGGACACGTTCTATGAGATATTCATTGATGGTTTTGAGCGCAACAACTTACTTCTTAAGGGTCTCATTATATTGACAGCAAGTCTAGTCACAATGGTCAAAAGCTTGTCTAACTTCGCATTTACCGGACCCATTGCAACAGTTGATCCAACTGTTGCACCAGACGGCCGCTTTGGGATTTGATCCTCATTTTCTTTTGGCAATGGGTTTGGGTTTTGTGTTTGGTTTAAGATGAGATTCAACAAGAGGTTCATCACCATCACCAAAACGTTCAGTGATTTTTCTTTTGGATTTGGATTTGGATTTGGGGGTTTTCGGTAAAGAGGGGATGAAGACCATCATCAAGTACCTTGTCATAATTGTTTGGTTCATCAATTTGTTCATCATTTAGGATGAACTCATCTTCATGCATGACCTCCCTTTCTGATTTTTCGGCTGGAGTATCCATATTTTCATCAACATCATCATTTTTCCCACCTTTGGTTTCCTTTTCGTTTTCAACACCTTTTTTTTTTTTTTTTTTTTACTCACTCACTCCATCTTTCTCCTTTCCTTTTTCTTTTTCGACATCAACTTCCTTTTCAACAATACTTTCAGCTTCTTTAAAAACATCTTCAACGATCACTTTCTCTTTGTTGATTTCACTTGCCAATTCATTAAGTGTAAGCTTATCTTTCTCAGAATCAATATCGATATTAGAGTTCAACATCATTGAAATTTGGGGACTCCTTTTTAATCCACCACGACCTCGCCCTTTGCATGTCATGGTTTTCTTTCATGCAACAGTGGACTTGACTGTTGCAGGCTTGGTAGGGGACGGTTGGGTTTTGACGGATTTTTCGATATATGCAGCGGATTGGGTGGCCATTTTTTAATTTGGCAATGTATTCTGGGTTGAAGGAGTTAATAGGAAGGTCGGTTGGTTTAGTGAGGGTGTGGATAATGAGCGCTAGTTGAGTGTAAGAATGAAGAATTAATGCTCAAAAAGTGGGCTAGATGGAGGGATTATCTTGATTTGAAATAAGGTGAAGTTGAGAGGCTCAATGAAATAATTCACATGCAAGTGCAAGATTTTAATTAAAATTCTCGGTCCATTTTGCATGTTGGAGATTTTGACATTTTAAACTTTAGACATGTACATCCCTTTTTCTAGTCAATCATATAGGAAAAATAAATTCATTAGAGTCACATATCACCCAACAAACCAATTTCCAACCGAAGTTTTACGAATTGTTCTCTTTCCAACGGTTTTGTAAAAATGTCCGCAATTTGATTTTCCATTTTACAAAAGTTAAGACTAATTGTTCCTTTTTCGACTTGATCACGTAAGAAATGATGCCTAATCTCAATATGTTTAGTACATGAATTTTGTATTGGGTTATTTGAAATGTTAATTGCACTAGTATTATCGCAAAATATCGGAGTTGTTTCGAAGATCATACCATAGTCGTGCAATTGTTGATGAACCCAAATGATTTGTGTGCAACAGTCTTTGCCTTTGTTGTATTCACTTTCAGCCGTGGACAATGATACCGTGTTTTGCTTTTTGGATGCCCAAGTGGTTAAACAAGGGTCCATGAATGTAGCAATTCCAGATGTGCTTTTTATGTCCACCTTGCTGCCGCGTAATCCGCATCAGAGAATCCTACAAGATCAAGTTCGTAATGAGATGGATACCAAAGATGCAAGTCTTGTATTCCAATCAAATACTTGAAAGTCCGTTTGACGGTTTTAAAGTGTTATTCCTTAGGATTTGATTGGAAACAAGCACACAAACATACGCTAAATTGAATGTCGGGTCGACTAGTGTTTAAATAAAGCAATGAACCAATCATACCTCGATACACCGTTTCACTAACACTCTTACCATTTTGGCCTTGATCAAGTTTAATACCATTGGTGTAGAAATGGGTTTGGCATTAGTCAACCCAAACTTACTTAGCATTTACTTCAAATACTTTTGTCAATGGATCATGGTGCCTTGTTCACTTTGCTTAATTTGGAGACCAAGGAAGAATCCAAGTTCTCCCATCATGCTCATTTCAAACTCAGAAGTCATAAGATCCGAAAAGTACTTATAAAGAGTGTTGTTAGTTGCACCAAAAATAATGTCATCGACATATACTTGCACAAGCAACAGTTCCTCTGACCGTGACTTGATAAACAATGTTTTATCGACCGAACCACGTAGAAAACCATTTTCTAACAGGAATTTTGAAAGTCTATCATACCAAGCTCAGGGAGCCTGTTTTAAACCATAAAGTGCTTTGTCAAGTTTAAATACGTGATTAGGGAACTCATTGTTTATAAAGCCCGGAGGTTGTTTGACAAAAACTTCTTCTTCAAGATAGTCATTTAAGAAAGCGGTTTTAACATCCATTTGAAAAAGTTTTATGCCAACATGAGATGCAAAAGCTATGAGCATTCGTATGGCTTCAAGCCTAGCTACTGGTGCAAAGGTTTCATCGTAGTCAATCCCCTTTTGTTGATTAAACCCTTGTACCACTAGTCTAGCTTTATTCCTTACGATTTTTCCACTATCATCAAGCTTATTGCAAAAGACCCATCTAATACTAATTACAGTACGATTAGATGGTCTAGAGACAAGATGTCATACCTCATTCCTCTTGAATTGATCTAGCTCCTCTTGCATGGTCGTCACCCAACATGAGTCATTAAGAGCAATGGTGAAGTGGCTAGGTTCGATTTGTGAGAGATATGGATTGTAGGCACAAAAGTTTTGGAGGAATGACCTGGTTTTTACTTCTGATTCAAGGTCACTAGTCTGATTTGAGGGGGGATAGGAGCTTTGGCGTTTTCATTTTCTTGGAACAATGGTGTTGGAGGCTTCATTTGTTTCGTTTGATTCTGATGCAACAGTTGCAGTGACTGTTGCATGAGGTGATTTTGTGAGGGTGATTGTGGATCAGTTTCTATTTGAGTAGTGAATGGTTCACTACCATCCTCATTCCCCCTGGATGAGTTAGCTCTATTTAAAGATGAGGAAGGGTTAGTTCCCCCTGAATTTTGGCCAACTTCTTCATGCAACAGAGGTTCTGACTGTTGCACAACTTCCTCAACCTCTTCCACCATGTCCATGTCATGACAAATCATTCCAATGTCGAAATCATCATCTTTGTCTTCATCATCAGCCTGTTCATTAGACATAAAAAGACTAGATTCGTCAAATATTACATGAACGCTTTATTACATTTTCATAGTCCTTTTGTTGTAAACTTTGTAAGCTTTACTATGACTAGAATAACCAACAAATACTCCTTCATCACTACGAGAATCAAATTTACCTAGGTTGTTTTTGCCATTGTTGTGAACAAAGCATTTAATACCAAAGCATTTTAAATGTGAGATGTTTAGACTGTAACACCCCCATACTCCGAGTGCCTTACCAGGACCACTCAGGTATGAAGACATCACCATCTCGGTTGCCCGAGGTATGATAATCAAATAGACAAAACAGAAACAACATTTATTATAAGTAATTTAATGAATAAGTACAATCCGCGAAACCAAACTGAAAGTACAATACATTATTCCAAACTGTCTATTCTCAACTGAAAATTAAATAAAACTAAACTACAGCGGAAGACTCTATCGTCATGTCGTGGCCATCCCAGCTATCCCCGTATCATCTCTATACCTGTTCAATATCTGCTCACCATCCCCGAATGGATCACCGCAGGTTTTACAAAACAACACCGGGGTCAGTACTAATCACACAATCGAAATAGATAACAACAATAAGACAAACAGACAGTTGAACTGCCACACACACACACACACATCCAACCAACCGTCTCAATCACTGACTGTCCACTGGACCAGCCCTGCCAGTGGGGGACCGCAGCCGTTCCCACCTAAGCCCCGCTCATCGTACGAGCGATAACCCTGTCCATTAATGTGCACATCCCCTTTCGTGGCGGGTTCCACGAAGGGCGAAACTAGGGCGTGAGACCACTCCCGCAAGTGACCCCACTCAGCCGAGAACGCATCTCGAGAACCATCACAACACAACCACAATCACAATCACAATTACAATTACAATCATCATATCAATCAACTAACTACAGCACATTACCAATATCCCATTATGGGACTAATACTGAGTAGGAAATCCTACCTGGAAAGCACAACACGCAGACGGTATCTACAAATTGCCTCAAAACGCCTCTTCTATGAACTCTCCTCCTACCATACAACACATAGATACTACTATTCAATTACTATTCATAAAAACCCCCAAATCCTAAATTAGGGTTTCACTAATCTTAACAAAACATTATATAAATTGTATTAAAAGCTTACCCTCGACGCAAGGAATCCAACGACGCAAACTACGATGCAAACCGACCGTCTGAACTCCGGGAATTGTCAAGAACGCGATTAGGAAGAAGACAAGTTGCTTTCTCTCTTAAACAGGTTTTAGGTTTTGTAAAAAGTGATTTAGAACAAAGACGAATTGGTTTAAATACCTTAATCGCGTAATTAACAAAACCCGAGAAAACTCCCCCGTAAAACCGGACACTCGATCGAGTACCCAAGGTACTCGATCGAGTACCCTACTCGATCGAGTGCCCCACTACTCGATCGAGTGCCCAACAGGTCAGAAACTATTTTATTCTGCAACATACCCTTACTCGACAGAGTAAGGGCTACTCGATAGAGTACCCCCAAGACCATAAATACGGAGTATTACATAGACTTTCTTCCTCGTAGTAATTCATAAGGTGTTTCGTTAATTATTTTCCTAATCATGACTCGGTTGTAGATGTAACAAGATAATTACGGCCTCGGCCCAAAAGTTCTTTGGTACTTTAGAGCTAATGATCATAGTCCTACCCATGTTTTCAAGAGTTCGATTCATTCGTTCCACAACCCCATTTTGTTGAGGGGTTCTTGCGGCCGAAAAATTATGGCTAATACCATGATCATTACAATAGTCCTCAAATGATGAATTCTCAAGTTCGGTTCTATGGTCGGATCTTAAGAATGCAAGTTTTAGACCAAATTTGTTTTGAACCATTTTAACCCAAATTAAGAATTCATCAATTGCTTGGTCTTTGGAACTTAAGAAAACTAGCCAAACATATCTTGAAAGGTCATCTACAATCACACAAATATAGCGACTTTCACTCTTGCTAACAATACGCATGGGTCCACATAAATCAACGTGAACAAGTTCAAGGACATGAAAAGTGCTAACACAATTTTTGGATTTAAAGGAGCATTTAACTTGTTTACCTCTAACACAATCATCACAAAGTGATTTAAACTCAAATTTCATGTTAGGCATGCCATCTACTAGGTCAAGTTTCTTGAAAGTATTAAGGGTTTTAGCATTAACATGACCCAACCTTTTATGCCAAAGCAAAGGGTTATTTTTGTGAACACTCATACATGATAAAGTTTGACCCGACAATGAGCATAGGTTAGTCATGTACACATCTTTGACACGCTTACCTTCAAGAATTAACTCTCTAGTTTTACCATCAAGTATTCTACATATACTAGCATGAAATTCAACAATGTTACCTCAATCACACAATTGTGAAATGCTTAGAAGATTGTGTTTCAAACCTTTGACAAGCAACACTTTGTCGACACATAGTGACTTTGACTTACCAACTTTTCCAATACCAATGATTTCACCTCGTTTGTTGTCACCAAAAGTCACCGTGCCACCTTTGTAGGCTTCTAGCGAGAGGAATTGGTTTTCTTCTCCCGTCATGTGACGAGAGCATCCACTATCTAAGTACCAATTGCTGCTGCCTCCCACTAATGCCTATACAAGATCAAACAGTTAGTTTGGGAACCCAAACAAGTTTGGGTCCCTTCTTGACACTAGCTTGTTTCACCAAATCTTTCTTGATCCATACCTTTTTAGCTAATTTAGTGTTCTTTTCTAGGTCACGTTTTCTCTTTTCACAATTGTTAAGCTCATGACCAGTATTACCACAATAGTTGCAAATAACAAAATCAGGAAGTCCAGCGTACTTTCGTCTTCTAAAATCAGTTTTGTTTGGGTCTTAGTTTCGGATGCAACAGTGCGTGCTACTATTGCATTTGAAACCAAGTTCAACATTCTTTGCAAGCTTTTCATACTCTTGGGACTGTTTTAGAGGAAACTTTAAAACATTCTGACTTCCTTCCCATTTTAGGTGAAACATCTTAGCCTCATCTAGCTCTTTGGTTAATGTATCAATTTTAGCAAGATGATTAAGATTTAGTTGACCTACTTTGTCGAAAGCGTGTTTAGCATGTCTTACTTCATCACTAAGCAATAAACCAATTTGCTCAAGTTGCTCAAGTTGCTTGTTATCTCTTTTACACAAAGTGAGGTCAGCTAGCAGAGAGTCACGTTCCTTAATTAGCGAGGACACATGTTTTGTGAGAGTCTCAATTTCCCTTTTAGACTCAGATGCAACAGTTGCATCATCTGTTGCATGGATTTGTTCAGCCTTTTTCAAAGTTTCAATTTGAACAAGAAGGTCATCGTTTGATTTTTGCACTTGATCTAAAGCACTTTTAACATGACTTGACTCGTCGTTCAACATTTCAGCAATTTTGACAAGATCATCTTTTTGAATTTCGCATGTTGCAAGATCAATCAAGAGTTGGTCACGTTCTTTTGTTAGTGAGGACACGTTTTGACGAGGGACTCATCTCCTTTGTTAGACACGGATGCAACGATGCGGTGCTCTTTGCATGCGTTTTTCATCAACCCTTTTAGCAAGAAACAAATTCTGTTTTCGGAGCTTTTTAATCTCCTTTTCAAGACTCAATGATGTACTAGGTTGATCAACCTCATTTAGACATTCTTTCAAACCAACATTTTCTTCGGCTATGTCTTCAATTTCAGTTTGCATAACCTCTAATTTATTGTTTTGGACAAGACACTTATCAATGAATTGGTCTAAGAGGAGACAAACTTTGTCTTTAGAGAAAGATCGAACCTTTTTCTTGAGCTTATTTGCCTCATTGTCTGAATCTGAATCTGAGTTCACGGAGTGAGCCATAAGACATTTGACATTTTGTTTCTTTATTGACTTTGGAACATCATTGATTGATTGAGAAGAGATGCACATTTTGGCGTCTAATTCTTCCTCAAGGACATCGTCCTCATCGGAATCGGACATGCCCCAAATGGCTGTCAATACTTCATTCTTGTATTCTCTTTTAGCAAAATCACGCTTTTCTTTAGATTTGATGTCATTCCACTTAGGACATTCTTTTATTTGGTGACCGTTGTCACCACATTTGAAGCAACCCATAGTGGAACTAGATCTTCTTTTGGGAAAACGTCTTTTGCTAGTATTGTTATTTGACCTTTGTGAGTTTCGACCATTAATCATGCCAACAATGTTTTTGGTGAACATTGCAAACTCATCATCTTCATCCTCCTCATCACTTGAGAGAGCATTGAGAGCGAGTCCTTTCCTTTTAGAGCTTTCACTAGAGCGCTTCATGAGAGTTAACTCATGAGCCATGAGTGAGCCCATAAGTTCATCAAGGGACAACAAGGAAAGGTCTTTAGCTTCCTCAATAGCCGTAACCTTCGGTTGCCATTTTTCAGATAGGCTACGAAGGATTTTACGGACTAAATCCTCGGATTCAAAGTTTCTACCTAGACTCTTGAGGTCATTAACAATACTAGAGAAGCGTGAAGACAAACTATTAATTGACTCATCTCTTCCCATGTTGAACATCTCATATTGTTGCATGAGAAGATCAACACGGTACTTTTTGACTTGTGACGTTCCCTCATAAGCAAGATTAAGGGTGTCCCAAATTTCCTTTGCCGAGTCACATCCGGATATCCGGTTAATCTCTTGTTCACCGTTGTCATATTGAAGGATGGACATGGCTTTAGAGTTTTTCTCGACTTTCCTATAATCGGCTTCAACATATTTGTCCTCACTTTTGAGGGACTTAGTGCCATCGGCATTAGTCATCTCAATTTTGAGGGGACCCTTTTGAATGATCAACCAACATTCGTAGTCCGCACTTTTGACATAGTGCTCCATGCGGTGTTTCCACCAAGCATAGTTTTCCCCCTTAAAGATGGGAAACTTAGTATGTTTTGAATCGTCCATAACTATAGGATCAACTCTTTGGTTTTAACCAATATCATGAGCACGAGGCTTTGATAACAATTGAAGAGTTAAGAACGATAAACACCTAAGAGGGGGAGGGGGTGAATTAGGTGTACCTTTTAAAAATTTTCTCGTTTACTTGGTTAATGACTAACACAAGTGAGATCTATTAGGTACGAGTTTGAGAAACTTAATGGATTGTAAGTTCACAAACGGTACAGCAGGTCTATGCAATAGTATGATGAACTGTTGCACAGTACTGACAACGAGATAGGTAGATAAAAAAGCAAAGGATAAACGAATGTAAAAGTAAATAAACAAACAAGACGATGTTTTAAAAATTGGTTCAGCTCCTACTCCGGAGCCTACGTCCAACCGTTATTTTATTGCTTGTTTAGAAATTTACTCAAACTTAACTAAACCTCTTACAATGAAAATAACTCGTCAACCTACTCCGGTTGCAATTGCTTGAAGCTACTCCGCTTCAAGACTTTCCCTTGCTCAAAGCTACTCCGCTTCAAGACTTAAAGTTCTATCTCAACGGTTTACAGAGTCAGAATCTCAGTGGTTCACTTAAGAACATGGAGATTACAATTAAGACCTAAACACGAGAATCATTGAACATATTCTTTATGCAACAGTTAAGCGAACTGATACTTGGAGATTTTACAGCTTTAAAAACCAATTGAAGACTTTTGAAAAACAGAAAACGATTTTGCAAATATTTGAAGAACAAAGCTTAAAATGCTGAAATGATTTTGCAAATGTTTTACAATGAGTGTTCTGAAAAGTCTTGCAATAAATGATAAATGAAGTGGCTATTTATAAAGAAAGGAAGTGTGTAAGAGAAGGATCTTAACACTTCTTTAATCTAATATCCATAGGTTTGTAGTATGCATTTTCATTTAAAATTATAAAAGAACAATCAGGTTTGTGAGGCTCAAGGTGGCTGCATTTTTCCAAAGCAAATGAGTGTTTCCCATAAAATATGGGAACTCACAATTTTACCACAAATGGAAAAAGTATAAGACCTATTTTTAGCATGAAAAACAACTTGCACAAATGGGATTGACATCTTTAAATTATTGTGCAAGCATATTCTTTTTGTTATTTTTGTTCTTCAGTTTTGAAATAATATTCCTATTGAACATAGAAAGACTTTATAAAGAATTTGAAACACTTGTGAATTTTTCGGAAAATTCTCCATACGTTAGTACCAGAAATATTGGTGCAACAGTCACAGGAACTGTTGCATGGTTTTGCAATCACTTATGCATAAAGAGGATATGTTTAACTACCTCGTTTACAACATTCATTCTAGGCAATGGGCTTTCTTGTCTTGCCTTCATCTTGATCATCTTGTTACTTTGATTAGCTTGTGGACTCTTTGATTGATCATCAATAGCTTCAATTTTGCTAAACAATTTAACTAAGAGGCAAACAATTAAATAACAAATGAAACTTGACATCATCAACCAAATGTGTTCTAAAACTGACTCCTATTTGACGGCGGTCTCTGTTATCGTCGTTCGTAACTTCGAATTTCGAAGAGAAGTAACGGTTTTTTCTGTCGTTGTTCGGGGTTTGTAGAAATAGCGAATGTGAATTCCGCCATTCGATGTTTGTTTGAGAGATAATGGTTTTTGATTTCGTCATCTCGCGATTTGAAATTCGTGTAGAGTAGTGAATTTGAATTTCACTATCCTGTTCGAAGGCGTGACGGTTTTTAATTCCGTTGTTTGAAATTGTGGAAATAGCGAACTTGAAGTAATTTTATTTTTGTGAGGAAGATGACGGTTTTTAATTCCGTCGTTTGTAATTTGAAACTTGTGGAAATAGCGAATTTGAATTTCGCTACTTCATTTGTTTTGTGGTGGTGTTTTTTTTTTTAAGAGTGAAAAGTGACGGTTTTTAATTCAGTCGTTTGAAATCTGTGAAAGTAGCGAGTTTGAAGTTCGCTATTTTGTATTTATTTGAAAATGACGGTTTTTAATTCCGTCGTTTGAAATTTGTGAAAATAGTGAATTTGAATTTCACTATTTTGTTTTTGATTTGAAAATGACGGTTTTTAATTTCGTCGTTGGAATTTAGGAAAATAGCGAGTTTGAGTTTCACTATTTTGTTGGTTTTTTTGGTAATGACGCTTTTTAATTCCGTCGTTGGAAATTGGGGAATTCGTGTGGAAATTGGGCCAAACCCAAAATTTCGCTGAACAAGCAGGGAACACCCCAAAGAGGCGCGAGCCATCCTGCGATGCAAGGGGCTTCCCCTTTTTCTGTAATAAGACGCGAGGAAGCTCAGCTCCTCATTGTCTTCGTCTTCCTCGACACAAATCGCAAAAAACCCAACAAAATCGCTATTTTTGACCTTGCCATTTGCTTGTTTTCGTGCCTATTGTCCTTATGTCATCTCAAGGTATGTAAATCCTCTTGAATCCATTTGAATATGTTTGCCTTTTTGTTAATTGAATTAGGGCAAAACCTAACCCCTCGAAAATCGATTTGGACGTTTTTGCTTGGCCCATTTTCGAGTGAAATTGGTGGTTGCATTAGGTTAGAAACCTGTTTAGGAGTATAGGGGTGCCTTTAGTTTGCATTTTGATCCCTATTCCCGCTCTCTAGGAGCAAAAAACATGAATGAGACGAAAGTTCGTCTTATTTCACAATGTCGTGCTTGTTTGCTTGAGTTGTGTGCCCCACTAGGTTGCATTGTAGTCGGGGAAGACCGTGTTTGCCAAGTTGGACCTTCATTGGGCGTTGTGGGCAAAATTTGAATTTTTGCCTTTGTGAGACGGTTTTATGCTAACGAAATAAGCGTCTATTTGGGCTCAAACTAAGCCGGTTTTTCTTGAAATGGACCTTAAAGGTAGTTTAGGTGACTTTGAGACGTGATTAAATCACGTTGTTTTAATGTGGTCGTAATTTGAATTTTTGACCTGTTTGCGCCCGAATTGGCGTAAAATTGCCTTTTTCGAGCTGTGAAAAATGCCCAGTTGTGTCGGAAATTTTTATTGCTTACTTTTGCGGACCTTGTGTGGGCCTTAAAGTCTTGGGTGGATTTTTTGTACTTTTGTCGTTGTTTTGACTCGTCTTTTGCTTGAAAAGAAGGGCGAGTCGTTTTTTTTGTGAATTTTTGGTGAAGTGTTTTGCTGGATGGGTTTGGACGGGTTTGCCCTTGTTTTGTTTTTGCAGGTGGCTTTGTTTTTTTTTTTGGGTCTTGTACATTTTTTGCCGTCGTTATGCCTAAATTTCGGCTGACGCTATTTTTGTTTTGTCCTGATTGTAGGTAAGTGTTCCGAGGCTTCTGGGCCTACTGGGTCCGTGGCCGAGGCCTTAGAGGAGGAGGATGATCCAGGAGGAGGAGAGACGGCTATTGTCTTGTCCTTGTCGAGTTGTGTTTCTCCCTGGTGGCCTTTGTCCAGCCTTTGATCACGCGTTGATCATTGGCTGTTGTCTGCAGAAACTTGGAATCTGATGGTTGGGGTTAACATCAGTGCGTCGTTCTACCTTGCCGTTTTCAGTCGTCGTTAAATTCTGATGATTAAGGGTCAACATCAGGGTGGTAACCTATGTCATGGCTTCTCCTCGTCACTAAATTCCGATGATTGGGGGTTAATGTCGGGGCGATGCACTGTGTCACAATTCCTGATCGCCACGCCGTCCCAAGTCTGCTGGGCATTTTTTCCTTTTTTTGTTACGGAGTAGGAAAGAGGTATTATCGTCATGGTAACCACCTCTGCTTCTGCGGTTACTCCTCTCTTTTGCATGTTGTTCCCTTTCTTTTCTGATTAGAAGGATGGGGAGTGCTTAGTTCGGTAGGTGGCGGATAACCCCCAGTTCATTGTTTTAGGCCAGTGTTTGTATGATAAATACTTGTACCAGATCCTGTTTGTATGGTCAGTCGTTTGTATTGAACCTGTGTCGATGTATTTTGCGTGAGGCGGTTTGTATATATATGTTTTTGGTTTGTAGTTTATTTTTGTTTGGAGTTTTTTGTGTGTTGTGTTTCGGAGAAGCACGGTCAACAGTTGATTCCCCATTTGCTTCACCTTCTCTTCTTGCATCGTTAGTGTAGAAAACAGGCAACGGGTAGCACATACGCATATACGTAAACACGCAAAAGCATTTGATGAAAACAAAAATAACCACGATGACTCGAAGTTAAAATTGAAATTGTTCGTTGAAAGAAATTTTGAAAATTCCGCGACAAGTCGTCATGTTTGGATTTTTTAAATAAATTTGGTTTTAAAATTTCGAGAAATTAATTTGTGTTTGAATTAAATTGCATCGAATTTTACCAAAATTGATTTGCGACTCGAAAAACTAAAACTCAAACCGTCATGGATGAATTTCAAAAGAGGTTTTGCGAGTGTGTTTGATTGATCAAAACTTGGATTTGCAAGAGTTTGAAATTTTGAGGAAAATGACATCGTGTTATCAATTTTCGATATTTTTGTGAAAAAAAGCGAAAAATTTTCGACAGACGTGGAAACGATCCGTCGCGGATCGGGGCGATTAGCCCTTCCCCCTAAAAAAAAGAGGAGAAAATCCCGTATGTTTAAAGCTACGTCATGGAAACCGTGTCGAATTTCGTAAAACGCGAAAACAAGGAAATGTGAGTGTGAGAAAACACAAAAATTTCCAGATAGGCCTGAAGAGGCGCGAGCCTTAAGGCGAGAAAATATATGTGTCAGGAAGAAACACAACTTGATAGGGACAAATCAAGGTGCGGATCCTGAGAATCAGCCCAAAGAGGCGCGAGGCCCTGGGCGATGCAAATGAGCTTCCCCCTTTTCGGAAAAAAACGCTGATTATTTTGTATAAATATGGACGTTTGTGCTTCATTGTTTCATCATCCGAAACACGAAAAGCATCTCTACGAAAACCTTTCTTCTTCTTCAACAAAATAATTCATGGATACTTTCGAAAATATGTTGCGACATTGGTGTCGGGATTTGTCGCCTCCCGAGAAGTATCAACTCGTTGTAATGGGAGTTGGTCAATTGTTTGTACTTCATCAAGTTACGGTGCACTCCTCGCTTCTTGAAGCATGCTCTCGGTTTTGGGATTCGAAACATCATGTTTTCGTTTTTCCGAAAGGTGAAATTTGCTCTCTTGCCAAAGAAGTGGGCGCCACTGGAGGGTGGCCGGGTTGTACACCGGTGCTTCCTCCGACTCGGTTGTGTTACAAAGAGAAGTTTCATTCAATGTTGGGCTTGTCAACAAGCCAAGTGAACTTTCTCCTTGCTCCCCATGGTGTGGATATGTTGGCTCTTATCAACATTTTCTCAAATCGGTTGGATGTTAATGTCTCGGAGGTGGCTAGGAGAAGGGCTCTTGCCTTTTGCCTAGTGCATGCATACCTCCTTGTCGATGCCTTGAAGAAGGAGGGGTCAAGATGGTACGGTAGTATGACCCTTGTGCATGTGGTTGAGCAAATGGAGCACGGTTGGGATCCATCATGGTTGGTGCTTGGCGAGATCATCCAAGCTTTGAACAAAAAGGGCTCTTGTGGAGAAGCTCCCTTGTTCGGATCTCCAAGGATCCTCCAAGCGTGGCTCATGGGGAGGCTAAGGTATGTAGAGCCTCCGCTTGATTCTTCTTCTTATTCCTTCCGTCACCTTACTGTGAGGAAGAAGTTGTATTCGGATAGCTTTGCGTCCACCGAGGCTTATTGGACCTCGAAATTGGTGGAGGAGGGTGGTCCTCATATCCGTTGGGTGGTGCCGTGTTGGCACTTGAGGTCCTTCACGGGGTTGCCCGCTTCGGCCGCTAGTTCTCGTTCTTTGATGGTGGTGGGCTTGAAGGATGCTTCCTTCATCTATCCCGAAAGGCTCATGAGGCAAATTGGGCGCCAACAAAAGGTGCCCGCTCAAGATACTCTCGTTCAAGAGAGTGTTTTCCGAAACTCTGAGCTTGTGGAGATTTTTGAGAGGTAGTGGGCCACTCGGACGTTTTGGGAGGTACCAAACCCCGTTGCCACGACATGGGTGACTCCTGCTTATGTCAAGTGGTCAAAAGCTCAAACCTTGGAAGAAAGGTCCAAATTCGGTAAGGATGAAGTCGTTGACTTGAAGTATAGGGAAGTTGGCAAGGTCAACCGTGCCTTCTTTGACAACTTTGCTGATGATGTTAGCCCGGATAGAGTGAGGCCACCGAAGAGGAGGAGTTCGGGTCCCAAAGAGAGGGTGGGCCGTGTGTGGGCTCGGCTAGGACCGAGAATGAGGTCTTGCAAGAGACCGGAGGCCGTCGCCGTTGTAGATCCATTGAGGATTCGTTCCGAAGAGGAAGTCCATGCTAGGCAGGCCAACAAGAAGAGCAAGGGGAAAATGTACCTCGAGGGAAAAGGCAAGGGTAGAATGGACGAATGAAGACCGTCATTACCCGTTTTACTATTATGTTGTAATAGTGTTTGTGTGTTTTTATTATGTTGTACTAGCAATGTATTGTGTATTTTTGTGCTAGTTTTACTATGTGAGATGTCTTAGTCGACATTCTAGCTTTGAAAAGTTGTATACTTGCTTAGCATTATTTATTGTCAAGTTCGTAATCTTTTTCATTATTAATTAAAAGGCCCCCCAATTATTAATGCCCTTTAGACATATAAATCGTTCCGCTTACTATAGAGACGTAACACCAGGTCAGAGGACAGGTTCACGTCAATAACTATAGAACCAGAAATGGGTAAGCTTAGGCGGACAAAATCCTAAAAAGATTTTGAAAGAAAATGCTGATTTAACATGTCATCATACCACATAAGACTTGGAATGTTATGGTTATGATTAAAAAGCATCTTTTTCATATGAAGGCAAAATACCTTCAATATTCGAATCAATTTAACTTCAATATTAAGGGTGGATACCTTCGATCATATAAGATCCTTAAACCAAAGGTTCTACATTGTAGATATAGAAAGAAAGTCTTTCCATACTATTACTATACTCAGTATAAAAGAAGAAGAAATGAGAAAAAGAATGAGAAATATAAAGATAATGATAAATTCAAAGAGATAGTAGTCTTATTAAAGACACTGGATTCAGTAACAGAATCAGAAAAGAATTCGAACCCATATCCAAAGTTAATCATCCCATCTCGGATCTTTAATGAGGATATCCTCATCAACGAGTTTGACCTATTAACCATATCGGTTATGGATCTCTTAGTAAAGTATGTTTACCCTAGCATAAATTCTTATTGTAAAGCTAATATCATCTTATATATGAAAAAAGAGAATGATGAAAATATAATCAAACGTCTTTCTAAGACAGCTTTTCCACTAACCACAGATGATGGTGAAGTGCTTCCTAAGTTCAATATAACGAATCATGTCAATTGTTTATTACTACAATTAATTGATTTCTATGATGATTTTCTAATTACAGGAATAAGTATTAATGTTTATTTTGAACATAATATAAAACAACCTATACCTATTGTAGATTACAAGTCTAGATTAGAAGGGATATATGAATGCTATTATGATAAGAGTCATGATGATGATGAAAAGGTTGATGTTAAGAATTTAAAGCCAAAAATCCTTCGTTCTACTAAGAAAGTCTATTCTACTCATATAACAACGTTGAATAAGTATAAAAAGACAAGTTTAAAGCCTTTTATGGTGGCCGATACCGAAACTATCCTTATTGAGGATATTCATGTGCCATATGCTATAGGTGTGTTGAAGGTTTACCCGGGAGATGTCCCTCTAGTTGAGAATATAGATTCTTTCTTCAGTGAAGATTACAATAAAGAAAAGTTCCCAAAGTTTGAAGATAGGAGTGAGAAAATGATGTTTGATTTTATATTTAGGATTAAAACAATTGCTAGACGGAATAAAAAATATAAAATGGATATTATTTATTTTCATAACTTAGGACGATTCGATGGTCTTTTTCTTATTAAGCATCTCTCCTTACATCATCAAGATTTAAAAATCAAAGCCCTTATTAGAAATAATACGATCTATGAGATAGCCGTCTATTCGAAAAAGAGACTTTTATTCCGCTTCAGAGACTCGCTTCATCTACTCCCCAATGATCTACAATCTCTAGCTAAGAATCTATGCCCTGAGTATGGTTCTAAAGGATCTGTTGACTTTTCAAAAGTAACTCTGGAAACCATATCTTCAATGAAAGAGACCTTGATTTCATATATGAAACAGGATATTCGCCTATTGGGTGGTATTATGTTGAAATTCCAGAATTTGTATTTTCTAGCATACCAAGCTGACATATTAGATAAGCTAACCACCCCATCACACGCTCTCTCTCTCTCTCTCTTTCGTTCGTGGTTTTACAACGATAAAAAGCATTATATCCACATACCTGATGAAAATACAGATAATTATATTCGACGTGGATACTATGGTGGGCATACCGACGCATACCTTCCATACGGTAAAGACCTTTACTATTATGAGGTCAACTCTCTTTATCCTTATATTATGAGGGAATATCCAATGCCTGGAGGTAAGTCTGTTTGGCATTCTGATTTTGAAAAGATGGATTTAGATGAAATCTTTGGTTTCATTGAAGCTTATATAGAATGCCCAGAAAGCATAAAGAAACCCTTTCTACCATATAAAGATCCTAAAACTGGGACTCTGATCTTTCCAACGGGTACATTTATTGGTGTTTACTATAGTGAGGAGCTCAAGTTTGCAAGACAGATTGGATATAAAATAATACCTCTAAATGGATACATCTTTGAAAAGATGGAAAGCCCTTTCATTGGATACGTTAACGACCTCTTTGAAAGTAGATCCAAAGCTAAGCTTAAAGGTAATGACTCCTTATCCTTTATCTATAAACTCCTAATGAACTCATTATATGGGCGATTTGGCATCAATCCCGAATCCACCAAAACCGAAATTTGTGATGAAGAAAGATCGAATCTTATCCTTAAAACGAAGGGTTTAATGAAATATATAAAGATTAAAGAAGATCTTAATATAATAACATATATAAACAAACGGGGTCGTGGGGAAAGAGCTTCCGAATATTATATTCCGAAGATGGCTGCTGTTCAAATATCCGCGGCTATCACAGCATCAGCTAGGATCTACATGTATCCATTTATATCCAGAGATGATTGCTACTACACTGACACAGACTCTATAGTTTTAGGTAACCCTCTTCCAGATGAATTTATATCTTCAACAGAATTGGAGAAGTTTAAGTTAGAAGATAAAATCAAAGAGGGTGTCTTTTTAGCGCCAAAATCTTACTACTATAGCAGATATTCCTCAGAGAAAGACGTCCTGAAGTATAAGGGTGCTGGTAAATAATTTGCAACTAAAGACTGGTTTCTAGAACAGTATCGAGAACCCGACCGAATTCAGACTGTCCCAATAATCTCTCATTTTAAAAGAGATTGGGATTCACTAGATATAAGAAAGGAAGAAAGAAAATTCACTCTTAGACTCGTAGATAAAAATAAGAGGGTACGTCAAATAGAAAATGGTCGCTGGGTAGGTTCTGATCCTATTAATATCCATGACTTGCGTTGTATAAATAAAATTGGAAGAGTTATAATAAATAATTTAAAAAGAGAAAAGGAAGAAAAGAAAATGAAAGAAAAGAAGAAGGATAAGGATGATTCAATAAAGAAGACCCATACAATTGATCCTCAGAATGAGAAAAAGAATGAAGAGAATGAGAAAAAGAATGAAGTCAATACTGTGAAGAGTCACTTTTATAATGAAAAGATAATTTGAAAGAAAATGAAAAACCATTAGATAATAAGACAAAACCATCAGATAGAGGTAGGAAACCATCTGAGACAGACCCTCCCTGAACATAATTTAAATAAATGAAAAGATCTTTCTTATATAATTCTCAATAGATAGGATTTCATTTCAGAATTACCTTCTTCTTATCTTTATATTTAAGAATCTTCATATTAAGCGAATTCTTTTTCTTTATATAGAATATTAAGGGAAAGAGTCAAGAATAGGAAGAAAAGAGCATCAAAGAACCTCTATTACCTCATTAAATTACCTAGGGCAGATCTTCCTCTAGTGGGAATGAGTGGGGTCCCATTCCATACCTTACGCTAAGGGCCTAACTACACCTCTGACTAACTCCTTGTATCATTGATCTGAAAAGAAAGGCATAACTCCTATGTGTACTAACCCTTGACTTTCTTATCTTACCCTAAAAGGTAGAATGAATCAAAGTATGAACTCGGACCTAATAGTCTAAAAAGACCTCTTTCGTTAGTCTCTATACTTTACCTTTCGTTAAAGGAAAGAACTTGTTCCCCTATACATTCATTGCTACTTTCTTATCTTATTCTGACTCCTCTCTTTTTCTTTTTATAAAACATACATTATTCCATATATAGATGTGGACTCTTTTAAAATAAGACATAGTATTATAGAGGCAATATAGACAGAGAAAGCATTTCTTATCTTATGATCTTTCTTTTTTCTTTTTAAATTTAAAGGATCATAATGAAGCTCTGGAAAGAGTCTCTTTACCATTTGATTTAATGGTTCACCACATATACATGGACTTTTGATATTAATATGAGTACTACAGACTTTCTCAATATATGTATTTCGTAGGACTCTACTAATAAGTTTAAGATCAGGTGAACATACAGCTGCTGTAGGTTTTAAGAAGATCATTTCTGGAGATACTACCCACCAAATAACTAACCCTAGAATTAAGGAAAAAAGAAAAACAAAACGAAGATCATTTATATATGAGTAAGATATCATATCTCTTATATTCAAAGATAGAATTTTTTTCTTTCTTTTTAAACTCTTAAAATTCTCAGATAAGAGATCTTTAAACCCTAGCGTTTTCTCACGATAGATTCTCAATAATCTACTATAAATACCATAAATTCCTAAGTTAGGTGCTTTTAAAGCTATATAAGGTAATAAAGCATATTGAAGATAATATTCATATTTTTGATTAGACTGAGCTAAGATTCCTAAACCTTTCCATAAACAGTTTTGATCTGGTGATAATCTATCTAATGTAGAACGAAGTTCATCTTGTTCTTTCTTATTTAAATAATCATTTAGATCTGGAACCTTAGAAAGAATGATTTTAGTCTTTGGTATAGACACCAATCTTTTCTTTGTTATAGACACCCATATTGTTTTATCTAAATGATTTTCAGGTATACTTGGTGGTATAAGACTTTTCTTTCTTGTTATATAACTTTGTGAAGTTAGATTATTAAAGAAATTGATCATATTTTCTTTCTAATTCTTTGATGTTAGATGACATATTTAAAGATATTCATGAATATCTTATATTCTATAATTCATTCAATATCTTCTTTTTATTTAAAAATCAGCATTTTCTTTCAAAATCTTTTTAGGATTTTGTCCGCCTAAGCTTACCCATTTCTGGTTCTATAGTTATTGACGTGAACCTGTCCTCTGACCTGGTGTTACGTCTCTATACTAAGCGGAATGATTTATATGTCTAAAGGGCATTAATAATTATGGTTTAAAAAACATCTTTTTCATATGAAGGCAAAATACCTTCAATATTCGAATCAATTTAACTTCAATATTAAGGGTGGACACCTTCGATCATATAAGATACTTAAATTAAAGATTATACATTGTAGATATAGAAAGAAAGTCTTTCCATACTTTTACTATACTCAGTATAAAAGAAGAAGAAATGAGAAAAAGAATGAGAAATATAAAGATAATGATAAATTCAAAGAGATAGTAGTCTAATTAAAGACACTGGATTCAGTAACAGAATCAGAAAAGAATTCGAACCCATATCCAAAGTTAATCATCCCATCTCGGATCATTAATGAGGATATCCTCATCAACGAGTTTGACCTACTAACCATATCGGTTATGGATCTCTTAGTAAAGTATGTTTACCCTAGCATAAATTCTTATTGTAAAGCTAATATCATCTTATATATGAAAAAAGAGAATGATGAAAATATAATCAAACCGCTTTCTAAGACAGCTTTTCCACTAACCACAGATGATGGTGAAGTGCTTCCTAAGTTCAATATAACGAATCATGTCAATTGTTTATTACTACAATTAATTGATTTCTATGATGATTTTCTAATTACAGGAATAAGTATTAATGTTTATTTTGAACATAATATAAAACAACCTATACCTATTGTAGATTACAAGTCTAGATTAGAAGGGATATATGAATGCTATTATGATAAGAGTCATGATGATGATGAAAAGGTTGATGTTAAGAATTTAAAGCCAAAAAGCCTTCGTTCTACTAAGAAAGTCTATTCTACTCATATAACAACCTTGAATAAGTATAAAAAGACAAGTTTAAAGCCTTTTATGGTGGCCGATACCGAAACTATCCTTATTGAGGATATTCATGTGCCATATGCTATAGGTGTGTTGAAGGTTTACCCGGGAGATGTCCCTCTAGTTGAGAATATAGATTCTTTCTTCAGTGAAGATTACAATAAAGAAATGTTCCCAAAGTTTGAAGATAGGAGTGAGAAAATGATGTTTGATTTTATATTTAGGATTTAAACAATTGCTAGACGGAATAAGAAATATAAAATGGATATTATTTATTTTCATAACTTAGGACGATTCGATGGTCTTTTTCTTATTAAGCATCTCTCCTTACATCATCAATATTTAAAAATCAAAGCCCTTATTAGAAATAATACGATCTATGAGATAGCCGTCTATTCGAAAAAGAGACTTTTATTCCGCTTCAGAGACTCGCTTCATCTACTCCCCAATGATCTACAATCTCTAGCTAAGAATCTATGCCCTGAGTATGGTTCTAAAGGATCTGTTGACTTTTCAAAAGTAACTATGGAAACCATATCTTCAATGAAAGAGACCTTGATTTCATATATGAAACAGGATATTCGCCTATTGGGTGGTATTATGTTGAAATTCCAGAATTTGTATTTTCTAGCATACCAAGCTGACATATTAGATAAGCTAACCACCCCATCACACGCTCTCTCTCTCTCTCTCTCTCTCTTTCGTTCGTGGTTTTACAACGATAAAAAGCATTATATCCACATACCTGATGAAAATACAGATAATTATATTCGACGTGGATACTATGGTGGGCATACCGATGCATACCTTCTATACGGTAAAGACCTTTACTATTATGATGTCAACTCTCTTTATCCTTATATTATGAGGGAATATCCAATGCCTGGAGGTAAGCCTGTTTGGCATTTTGATTTTGAAAAGATGGATTTAGATGAAATCTTTGGTTTCATTGAAGCTTATATAGAATGCCCAGAAAGCATAAAGAAACCCTTTCTACCATATAAAGATCCTAAAACTGGGACTCTGATCTTTCCAACGGGTACATTTATTGGTGTTTACTATAGTGAGGAGCTCAAGTTTGCAAGACAGATTGGATATAAAATAATACCTCTAAATGGATACATCTTTGAAAAGATGGAAAGCCCTTTCATTGGATACGTTAACGACCTCTTTGAAAGTAGATCCAAAGCTAAGCTTGAAGGTAATGACTCCTTATCCTTTATCTATAAACTCCTAATGAACTCATTATATGGGCGATTTGGCATCAATCCCGAATCCACCAAAACCGAAATTTGTGATGAAGAAAGATCGAATCTTATCCTTAAAACGAAGGGTTTAATGAAATATATAAAGATTAAAGAAGATCTTAATATGATAACATATATAAACAAACGGGGTCGTGGGGAAGGAGCTTACGAATATTATATTCCGAAGATGGCTGCTGTTCAAATATCCGCGGCTATCACAGCATCAGCTAGGATCTACATGTATCCATTTATATCCAGAGATGATTGCTACTACACACGACACGACTCTATAGTTTTAGGTAACCCTCTTCCAGATGAATTCATATCTTCAACAGAATTGGGGAAGTTTAAGTTAGAAGATAAAATCAAAGAGGGTGTCTTTTTAGCGCCAAAATCTTACTACTATAGCAGATATTCCTCAGAGAAAGACGTCCTGAAGTATAAGGGTGTTGGTAAAGAATTTGCAACTAAAGACTGGTTTCTAGAACAGTATCGAGAACCCGACCGAATTCAGACTGTCCCAATAATCTCTCATTTTAAAAGAGATTGGGATTCACTAGATATAAGAAAGGAAGAAAGAAAATTCACTCTTAGACTCGTAGATAAAAATAAGAGGGTACGTCAAATAGAAAATGGTCGCTGGGTAGGTTCTGATCCTATTAATATCCATGACTTGCGTTGTATAAATAAAATTGGAAGAGTTATAATAAATAATTTAAAAAGAGAAAAGGAAGAAAAGAAAATGAAAGAAAAGAAGAAGGATAAGGATGATTCAATAAAGAAGACCCATACAATTGATCCTCAGAATGAGAAAAAGAATGAAGAGAATGAGAAAAAGAATGAAGTCAATACTGTGAAGAGTCACTTTTATAATGAAAAAAGATAATTTGAAATAAAATGAAAAACCATTAGATAATAAGACAAAACCATCAGATAGAGGTAGGAAACCATCTGAGACAGACCCTCCCTGAACATAATTTAAATAAATGAAAAGATCTTTCTTATATAACTCTCAATAGATAGGATTTCATTTCAGAATTACCTTCTTCTTATCTTTATATATAAGAATCTTCATATTAAGGGAATTCTTTTTCTTTATATAGAATATTAAGGGAAAGAGTGAAGAATAGGAAGAAAAGAGCATCAAAGAACCTCTATTACCTCATTAAATTACCTAGGGCAGATCTTCCTCTAGTGGGAATGAGTGGGGTCCCATTCCATACCTTACGCTAAGGGCCTAACTACACCTCTGACTAACTCCTTGTATCATTGATCTGAAAAGAAAGGCATAACACCTATGTGTACTAACCCTTGACTTTCTTATCTTACCCTATGAGGTAGAATGAATCAAAGTATGAACTCAGACCTAATAGTCTAAAAAGACCTCTTTCGTTAGTCTCTATACTTTACCTTTCGTTAAAGGAAATAACTTCTTCCCCTATACATTCATTGCTACTTTCTTATCTTATTCTGACTCCTCTCTTTTTCTTTTTATAAAACATACATTATTCCATATATAGATGTGGACTCATTTAAAATAAGACATAGTATTATAGAGGCAATATAGACAGAGAAAGCATTTCTTATCTTATGATCTTTCTTTTTTCTTTTTAAATTTATAGGATCATAATGAAGCTCTGGAAAGAGTCTCTTGACCATTTGATTTAATGGTTCACCACATATACATGGACTTTTGATATTAATATGAGTACTACAGACTTTCTCAATATATGTATTTCGTAGGACTCTACTAATAAGTTTAAGATCAGGTGAACATACAGCTGCTGTAGGTTTTAAGAAGATCATTTCTGGAGATACTACCCACCAAATAACTAACCCTAGAATTAAGGAAAAAAGAAAAAACAAAACGAAGATCATTTATATATGAGTAAGATATCATATCTCTTATATTCAAAGATAGAATTTTTTTCTTTCTTTTTAAACTCTTAAAATTCTCAGATAAGAGATCTTTAAACCCTAGCGTTTTCTCACGATAGATTCTCAATAATCTACTATAAATACCATAAATTCCTAAGTTAGGTGCTTTTAAAGCTATATAAGGTAATAAAGCATATTGAAGATAATATTCATATTTTTGATTAGACTGAGCTAAGACTCCTAAAGCTTTCCATAAACAGTTTTGATCTGGTGATAATCTATCTAATGTAGAACGAAGTTCATCTTGTTCTTTCTTATTTAAATAATCATTTAGATCTGGAACCTTAGAAAGAATGATTTTAGTCTTTGGTATAGACACCAATCTTTTCTTTGTTATAGACACCCATATTGTTTTATCTAAATGATTTTCAGGTATACTTGGTGGTATAAGACTTTTCTTTCTTGTTATATAACTTTGTGAAGTTAGATTATTAAAGAAATTGATCATATTTTCTTTCTAATTCTTTGATGTTAGATGACATATTTAAAGATATTCATGAATATCTTATATTCTATAATTCATTCAATATCTTCTTTTTATTTAAAAATCAGCATTTTCTTTCAAAATCTTTTTAGGATTTTGTCCGCCTAAGCTTACCCATTTCTGGTTCTATAGTTATTGACGTGAACCTGTCCTCTGACCTAGTGTTACGTCTCTATAGTAAGCGGAATGATTTATATGTCTAAAGGGCATTAATAATTGGGGGGCCTTTTTGTTACATCTCTATACTCTGAATGAGGTTACACAGTCTTATGATGCTGACCCTTTCCTTGATGGTATTTTACTGAAGTTCCTGGAGAGGATTTGCAGGAAACTGCAGAAATCTCTTCTTTTCTGAATGGTTCAGTTCCTCTTGCTAATAAGTATCAGGTTTTGGAACCAGGAGAGATACTAGAGGATGTTGAGATTATCTCCGAGACTGATTTGGTACTAGGTGATACTTCTGAAGGGGTCAAAATTGGTATGGCATCCACTCTGGAGAATGTAGATTCAGGATGCTCTTTGCTAGGTCAGAGATCTCCAGTGGAAATGCCTTCCTCTTCTGATCCTTCTTCCGAGTTACACTCAGGATGTGCTGTGTTGGATGGTAAGATTGTTGTCCCTCCTGATAAATCACAATAAAGATAGCTTCCTGGAATATAAGAGGGTTCAACTGTCCTTTAAAACATAGTGAAGTTAAAGATTACTTAGTGGTCAATAAGCTTGATATTATGGCTCTCTTAGAAACCAGGGTTAAGGAGCATAAAGCTTCCAAAATCATTAAAAAGAAGTTTAGTAATTGGCATGTGGTTTGCAATTATTCTCACCATTATAATGGGAGAATTTGGGTTTTTTTCAACCCTAGTACTGTTACTATGCTTAGTAATACTGTTGCTGATCAGATTATTCACTTTAAGGTGAACCATCATGAGTCTTGCTCAACTTTCCATTTGAGCATTGTCTATGGGTGTAATGATCCTCTGGATAGGCATAGGCTATGGTCTAGTCTTGTTGCTGGTTCCACTGCTGAACCTTGGTTGGTGCTTGGTGATTTTAATGTGGTGAGAACTCCTTCTGAGAAATTAAGTAACACTCCTCCTGTGCTTCAGGATATGCTTGATTTTAATGATTGTCTTGCTTCCTGTAATCTTGATGATCTCACTTACACTGGGGTTGATATGACATGGACTAATAAGCAGGATTCTGGGACTAGGGTTTGGTCTAAACTGGACAGGGTCCTAGCTAATCCTGGCTTCATTTCTTCCTTCCCCAATGCTTATGGTCATTTCCAGGAGCCTGGTATATCTGACCACTCTCCTGTTTTAGTCCATGTTTCTTATGATAAAAAGGTAGCTAAGAGGTTTAGTTTTCTCAATAGTTGGGCTGGGCATCCTGATTATTTACATACTGTAAAGGCAGCTTGGGAAACTCCTTTGCAGGGAAGTCCTATGTACTGCTTTTTTCAGAAGTTAAAAAGTGTCAAGCATGCTCTTACCCACTTTCATAAGCAGCATTTCAGTAATATATCTCAAAGAGTTCAGTCTGCTAAAGATGCTTTGGTGGAGTGTCAACACACTCTTGTTTCAAATCCTTACTCTGATAGTCTTATTCAGGAGGAAAGGCTCTTAATTGCTGAGTATACCAAGCTTAAAGAACATGAGCTCTCTATCCTTTCTCAAAGAGCAAAAATTAGGGATATCCAGGACTCTGATTGTAGTTCTAAATATTTTTTTGCAAAGATTTCTGAGAGAACTCATCAGCAGGTTATTGGTGGCATTCATGATCACCATGGCAAGCTTCATATGGGTTTTTCTTCTGTTAGTACTGCTTTTAATCGGTATTACCAGGACCTGCTGGGGCACAGCTGTACTACCATCCCCTTAGATACTGATTTTATCTCTTCTTGAGCTGTGGTTAATTCTGCAGATAGTCACTCCTTGGTTAGGGAGATCTCTCCTGCTGAAATCAGAGATGCACTCTTTAGTATGGACTCTAATAGTAGTCCTGGAATTGATGGTTTCTCAGCTGGGTTCTTTAAATCTGCTTGGAACATTATTGCCAAGGATTTTTGCAAAGCTGTGAACCAGTTTTTTTCCTCTGGCAGGATGTCTAAGCAGGCTAACTCAACTGTTATTTCTCTAATCCCTAAGAAGGCCATACCTAATGCTGTCACTGATTATATGCCTATATTTTGCTGCACTGTTTTCTATAAGACAGTTAGTAAGATACTTGCTAACAGGCTTCAAAGTATTCTTCCTTCCATTGTTGGTGCTGAACAAGCAGCCTTTATTAAAGGTAGAAGCATTTTTGAGAACATTATGCTATCTCAAACTTTGGTCAAAGGTTACAATAGGGCTAATATTTCCCCTCGCTGCATGATCAAGGTGGATATTAGGAAGGCCTTTGATTCCCTCCAATGGTCTTTTATTGCTAATATGCTTTCTGGTTTGGGTTTCCCTCAGCAATTCATTGACTGGGTGCTTGGTTGCATTCAAACTCCTTGGTACTCTTTAAAAATTAATGGAGAGCTCTCTGGGGTTTTTCAAGGGAAAAGTGGCATTAGGCAGGGTGATCCCCTTTCCCCTTACTTGTTTGTGCTTAGTATGGAAGTTTTGTCAAGATATCTCAGGACTCTTTGTGATCAACCCCTTGTCTCTTATCATCCTAAGTGCTCTAGGCTTAAACTTAATCACTTGGTCTTTGCTGATGACTTGATGATCTTTGTTAGGGGAGATGTCCCCTCTGTTGCAGCAGTTAAGAGTACTCTGAGTTTTTTTGCTGAGCTTTCTGGGCTTCATGCTAACATTGAGAAAACCAACATGTATTTTGGAGGGGTGCATCCTGATGTTAAGGAGGCTATGCTCGCAAAGAATCGGTTTCTCGATGGTCGGTTCCTTTCGAGATACTTAGGAGTCCCCTTGTCCACTTCTAGAATTTCAGTGGCAATGTTTGATTCCCTAATTCTCAAGATTAAGCATTCTATCCAACATTGGTCCTCTAACTTCCTTACCTATGCTGGTAGGGTGCAGTTAATCAATTCCATCATTTTTGGCATGGAAACGTTTTGGTGTTCTTGTACTCTTTTACCTCAGGAGGTTCTGCGAAGAGTCAATAAGCTTTGTAAGGACTTTTTTTGGGGAATACTGCCTGATGGCAGAAGAATGGTGTTTAAGAAATGGAAGGATATATGTTTGCCATGGGATACAGGAGGTTTCAATATTAAAGACCTCTCCACTTGGAATGATGCTCTGCAGTGTAGATGGATTTATCTGCTGGCTCATACTACTGAGGGGAGTTGGGTTTCCTGGCATCAGACTTATATTTTGCAACATTAATCTATCTGGTTTGTTCAATCCCAGGACAGTTTTTCCTCTAGTCTTAAAGGAATCTTGGCTGTACGGGACAGGCTAGTTGCTCTAGCAGGTAGCATTATCGCTTTGCTTCTTCTCGATTAACAATGGTACTCTCATGGTAAATTCAAAGTTACTGCAGACTATAGCTATTTGAGAGGTCTTTGTCTTAGCTGGTCCTTGACTGCAGGCTCATCTCTCATACTCGTCTTGTTCCAAGTCACAAGATTATTTGCTCTTTGGCAGCTCAACAGAAATTGGCAACAGTGGACAATCTGCAGAGTGGAGGGTTTTACGTGGTTAATCGATGTTCCCTCTGTGAAATTGCCCTTGAGGATCATGCTCACTTGTTCTTTAATTGTTCATTCTCTAAGGCTGTCTGGCATCAGCTTCTATAGTGGATGGGTATGCACCGTGCTAGTTCTTGTTTACTGACTGAACTTGAACACGTAAATTTTGGGAGTACACACAATTGGAGGATGGCCTGGTATTGTACTTCATTGGCAGCTGCTGTTTATCAAATCTGGAATGAGCGAAATACTCGTCTTTTTAGAGGAAGAAAGGCTGCAGTTACTGAAATTGTTAGTAGGGTTAAATTTCTTGTTTCTACTCGACTTCTAATGTGGACTAGTCATAAGCAATACTCGATTCTAGCTGCTAGTTTATGATCTTGTTGTATATTGGATAGTCTTTGCAAAAATCTCTTGTAATTTCTTTCATAATTTGAATGAAATGATAAATTTTTTGCAAAAAAAAAAAAAAATTAAATAAGAGGATTGCTTGTGTTAAAAGAAGTTGTGAACGCTTGTTTCTTCCATCCATCTTGTAAAGGCAATTCAGTTTGAATTATCCTAAACATTGCACCTGTGAAGGGGGTATTTGTGGGAAGGGAGAAAGGCTTCTTTTTTTTTTTGTGGAAAAGGGAATGTTTTCCTCTTTTCTTGTTTTTTGTTTGTTTTGAAGTTGGTATGGGTGATTGTTTTTTTATGTGTGGGGATGGTTGTATCCTTCTTGTGTAAGAAGGATTGCCTACGTATCCACCTGAAGAGGTGAAATCAAACCATGTTCGTAGTTCGAAACGTTTTGTTTATTTTGTTTGGGTGTTGTGGTTGTATCCTTCTTGTGTAAGAAAGGACTACCTACGTATCAACCTGAATAGGTGAAATCAAACCATGCTCGTAGTTCAGGTATTTTGTTTGAGTGCAAATGGATGCTGCCTTTGACAGATCAAAGGTCGTTTGAAATATGGTAAGGTGCCGTAACTTAGACTCGATAAAACATACAATTTCAAATCAGATCGCGTTGAGGAATTGAATTGAAAGGGATATTGTGGTCACTAGTCATGGAACTAGGGTAGGGTTTGTGATTGCTAAGGTTCAAGGGTAGTATTTATTGAGTTGGTCTAGGTTGGTTGGGTTTGTGAAATCCTCCTCGTCTAGGTCACTCAGTCTCACTGCGCCCCCGAAAAGTATTCTCTTGACCAGATATGGCCCGACCTAATTGGGTTTGAATATCCCCCTCGGATCGACGGGTAAGGGTGCTCGAACTGACTTGAGGACCAAGTCGCCTTCTTTGATATCCCTGGGTTTGACTTTTTTGTTGAATGCCCATTGTATACGTCGTTAGTATAGCTGGACGTTGTGCAAGGCGTTGAGTCACCGCTCGTCAAGGAGTGTGAGTTGTTCGAACCTTCGACGGGTACATTCCGCCTCAGGAACTTGACTTTCTAGTAGAATGCGCAGAGATGGAACCTCCAACTCTACCGGTTGAACCGCCTCCATACCGTACGCTAGGTAGAAGGGCGTTGCCCTTGTTGGTGTTCGAATGGAGGTTCGGTATCCCCAAAGTGCGAATGGGAGTTTGCTCGGTCAATCGCGGTAATTGTCTTCCATCTTTTTGATGATGGTGACAAGAGTTTTGTTTGCTGCCTCTACCGCTCCGTTGGTTTGGGGACGATAGGGGGATGGTCGATGCCGTTTGATTTTGTATTTGTCCAGCAAGGCTTGTGTTTTTGCCCGAAAGTGGGAGCCTTGGTCGCTGATGATTTCATGGGGTACCCCATATCTGTAGATGATATTGTCCTAGATGAACTTGGCCACGTGTTTGGCGGTCAAGACTGCATAGAACTGTGCTTCCACCGATTTGGTGAAGTAGTCAATTGCGACGAGGACAAAACAATGCCCTTTGGTGCCTATCGGGTTGACTTTTCCGATGATGTCGATGCCCCAGGCCGAGAAAGGTCAGGGTGATGTCATGGTGTATGAAAGGGATTGTGGTATATGTTATATGTTGGCGAATATTTGGCAATTGTGGTAATGTTTGACTTAGTTTCTGCAATCGGCTTCGATGGTGGTCCAATAGTAGCCTAACCGCATGATTTTTCGGGTTAGCATCATTGTGCTCATGTGAGGGCCGAATTCTCCGTCGTTGACCTCTCCCATGACTTTTTTGGCTTTGTGGCGATCAATGCAAATTAGAAGGATCCCCTAGGGTGTTCTTTTGTATAGTTGTTCTTGGTTTATCACGAATTGTGATGCAAGTAAACGGATGGCTCTTTGTCCTCTTGTATCAGAGTTAGGAGGGGATTCTTTTTTTGGTTTTGTAGTTGAGGATGGCTTGGTACCAAGGTTTGACATGGCTTTCCTCGTCGTTGTTAATGGCGCAGATGTGACCTGGCTTGCTCTTTCTCTCGACGCATAAGGGCATCGATGTTATGTCGTCAGGTATGTTGACGAGTGCGACAAGTTTTCTAGGGCATCAGCAAATTAATTTTCCTCTCGTGGCAAGTTGAAGTAGTCGACTTGGTCGAAGAATTCGGCCTCTTGATTGATTTTTGCTTGGTAGGGTGCCAAGATGTCGCTTCGGATTTTCCATGATCCGGACACCTGATTGATGATGAGTGAGGAATCGCTGTGGACCCTCAACATCTTGATGCCAAGTGTTATGACTGCTTGTAGGCCGATGAGGCATGGTTCGTATTCGGTGGCATTGTTGGTGACGGTGAAGTCTAGCTTGACTCAGATCGGAACGTGTTCCCCTTCTGGTGATATTAGAAGGATTCTTACCCCGAAGCCTCTCAGGTTTGATGCACCATCGAAGTATAGGTCCCATACGTCGGTATCAGCACAAAGCATGTCTTCGTCAGGAAGTGACCATGTGTCGGTCGTTGGATCCTCGTTGACGGGATTTTCTGCTAGGAAATCGGCGACTGCCCTTCCCTTGATAACCTTGAGGGGTACGAATTTGAGGTCAAATTCGGATAGCATGAGTGTCCACCTAGACAGCCTTCCGTTTAGTTTGGGTTTTTCGAAGATGTATTTGACCGGGTCCCTCTTGGAGTAGATGTGAACCGTGTAGCTGAGCATATAATGTCGCAGCTTCTTTGTTGACCAAACCAGGGCAAGGCATGTCTTTTTTCCAGTTGGGTGTACCTCGTTTCGTATTCGATGAACTTTTTGCTAATGTAGTAGATGGCCCGTTCTTCGCCGTCGACTGTTTGTGCTAGCATTGCTTCCATGGCTTTGTCGGTGACATACATGTATAGGGATAGGGGAATTCCCTGCTGAGGTGGCATGAGGATAGGAGGTTTGGATAGGATTTCCTTTATCCTGTCGAAGGCCTTTTGACAATCAACGTCCCAATCGGTGTGATCGGAGGCGCGGAGGTTCTTGAAGATTGGTTCACAAATCATAGTGAGTTTTGCTATGAAGCGGCTGATGTATTGGACTTGACTGAGAAATCCACGAAACTCCTTCTCGTTCTTAGGCCGAGGCATTTGTTGAAGAGCTTTTGTGGACGCGGGCGAAAAGCGAGCAAGCTTTTCTTGTGCATTTGTGGAGTCGCCACCAGTTTATTGTGGAAAATTGGAAACCGTTCGAATACCTCGTGTCATGTCAAGACACAAAGTAGTGACATGAACACCAAGAACTCGTTACCCTTGGCATTCTATGTCTAGAATGACTCTCGTGGATGCCAATAAACACGGATGTTCACAGAGATCTGGAGTAAGAGGTGAGGGTACGTATTAGGAAGCTCTTTTGATCGAACACCTAATCCCTCCCGCCTCGATAGCGGCCTCTACTAATGATTAGGGAAATTGTCTATACTCGATATGTTGTCGATTTATATTCATGCAATGCAACATTTATTAGATTAATCCTAGCATATGAGAATTAATACTAAGTCGGTTATCACGTAATTTAACATGCAATTGAGTCGAAGTAGAAATTTAAGATCGATTACATGTGAGAGCATACAAGCAATATGATAAAAGAAATACAAGAAAAATACAAAAAAGAAAATTATAATAATTACATTGGATTAATTGATTTATGTTGAAAATACATTTAAAACAGATAATTTTAGAAAAGAAAGAATAAATAAATAAACAAACAGAAATTAGGTGATAATACGATTAATAGTAAATTAAATACGTAAATTAATAAACTAAGTCAAGGCAGAAACGGGAGTTCAGAGACAGAACTCAACCAGGAACAGGCGCAGCAAAGTCGCGTCCTTTGGAAGAGGCGCAACAGACGCTGCGTCTGTTCCTGAGCTCAGTTCTGGCTGTGAAGCCGGAATTGCAAATCGTTAATATTCATTGGTGATTTTAATGCTTGATTATATTATTTGACTCGGATGGAAGTGGTTTAACAGATTATTTACATGTGATTGAGGTCATAAAAACGATAAAACATGGATAAAAACTAATTAGGGCGAATTAATTACAAGATTAAAAGAGATTAATAATTTACAAATTAAACAAACTAAACAAATTAATTAGGTTAACGACGAATTAATGATGGTAACGATAAATAACGAACGAAAATATATCAAAGATGAATTCCAGAGACTCAATATGGATGAATCGAACCTCTAAAAACCCGAATTGACTTAAATGACGAAAACCCGCAAATATGAATTATAAGGGATTTAAGTCGGGATGTTAGTGATGATAAGTTATTAATGAATTACAGGTTAAAATTATCATATTAGAATTATTGTGTTGAAAGAAACATGAACAATTGAAAGCAAAATAAAACATACAGACGAACAAAAGACGAAGGAAGAAGAAAGGAAGCAGGAACTGCGGCAGCCTCAAGAAGAGGCGCAGCAGTTGCTGCGTCCTTTCTCGACGATTGTCTCCTATAATCCGTAAAAAGGGTTTGAAATAAGGTTTTATAAATCGGTTTTAAACATATTTTCGACATAAATCTTACAATAATTATTACAAAAATAAAGAATAATAATTAAAAGAGAAGGATTTACACCCTCAGACTTACATGTTTGACGAAATGAGATTGACTAAGTTAACGTTTAGTGATGCTCGACTCGAATGTACGACGAAAGTGCCCTCTTAGAGGAATTATACAGATTGATTAAGTTGATTGATTGTGGAGTTGGTCAAATTGGTCGGTCATGCAAAATGAAGCTGGTACTCCGAAAGATCCGAGCTTACGTGGTCGAAAGTTCAAGGACGTAGACGCCAAAAAGTAAAACGTGGTCTAGAATGCAAAAGGAGAAGAGAAGGGCGGACACTCGCGTGAGAAATATGTGAGACCGAAGGTCTCTATTTATACTAATCAAACGACGGAAATTAGGGTTTTCGGAGAAACTTTGGAAGTGAATCTCGAAAAGATACGGAAAATACGCAGAAAAGGACTGAGGAAGAGGCGCAGCAAGCACTGCGTCTCTTGGAAGAGGCGCAGCACCTGCTGCGTCTTTTCCTCAGTGGTTTCCTCCTGCGGAAGAAAGATTTATGTGTTTCTATTATGGAATAGTGGATTAATCTTATTTCCTTAATATTTTATATGATAATTTCGGGATATATTTTACCAAAGATTAAAAGATTAGAAAATATGGAATAGAAATATCCGGAACATCCCAGAACATTCTGACTCGGCATTTTAAACGGTTATTAGAAAATGAAGACAGTTTTTGACCCGGACTCCAAATGTACTCTAATTACTGTCAAAATGACCGTATCGGCGCGTAGATGACGACTATGAGGTAGACACAAGTGTTTGAGCGATCACTTGATGATAAACTTATGAACTGTCACAAATCGTTCCGTGTACCAAACATGCGGCCCAATCATCACCGGGTGGTTTGCGGGAGGTGCAGAAATGAGGTATCTACAGAGCCCCCACTTTGACTGAGGCTTGGACAAGGCGAAAGTCAAAGTATAGTCATCAGGTCAATCGAAGATTATAACCTGACGACTATGGCGACGCGAGGCGGTTCAAGGGGTCTGAACCAAGGACCTGTCGTCGGGAACATTTTAGAGTCTGTCGACTATCGGGGAGGGTTGTTTAAAGTCCATTAGACTACGTAAGGAGGCTCGCCAGCCATAAGAAGAAACCATACCTAAAATTCCTTGAAACTCCAAGGGGAAATAAAACGCGATATTGGAAGAGGTAGCAGGACGTAGGCAGGAACTGCTAGGATAAATCTGCTTGGGTCGGCTTTCAAACAAACTTCGGAAGAGCTTGGCGTCGATGTTGATCTCCACGTGTTGAGAGGGACAAATGTCTGTCCGTATACTCTCGTCGGGGAACATAATCGGGAACTGATCTCCATGTTTCGAGAAGGACGATTGGCTGTCCGTGTACCCTCGCTGGGGGAACAGAATCGGGAACTGATCTCCATGTCTCGAGAGGGACGATTGGCTGTCCGTGTACTCTCGATTACGACAGTTTGCAGTTGGCTTGGAAATGCGGGTTTGAACGAAGAACAAATGTCAAATGTACCAAATATACGATGTGTGGTATCAAGGAAGAGGCGCACCAAAGATGGGCCCACAAATAACGAACTTATAACGAATCTTCAAAAATTCATTTTGAGGGAAAATGAGAAAGAGGCGCAGCAAGAGTTGCGTCTCTTGGAAGAGGCGCAGCACCTGCTGCGTCTTTTCCTGAGTGCGGTTTTCTTGAGTAAAAACTCGATGAAACACGGGATTCATTTCATAATTTCGAAACATAAAATCTCAATTACTCTCTCAAATTCCAACCATTTCTCGCCAAAATTTGATCAAAATCTTGCATTTGCCATGACTAGTCGAGGTATGTATATTAATTTTGCATTAATCTTCCGTATTTGATCAAATTGGATCGACAAATCAGGGTTTTTCAACCCTAAAAAGTCGAAAATTTGGGGCTTTTCCCCCAAATGATTTTGCCTTGTAAAATTGACCTTGCAAATGGATAATTGATAGTATAAGGATCGTAACCATGTATTTATTTCAAATTTTCGTTGAGTTTTGAGCATTTGAGTGAAATTGAGACGGTCTCACAGCTAAACCGTATATTGCTTCGAAAATAGCCTTAGGATTGCCAATTTGCGATGAAACTTGGTATTTGGAATCCTCGTATGATGGGTAAACTTCCTACCATTTCAGAATTTTGATTTGTTACAGCTTTTTCATGACACTTTTCTAGGGCATAATCGCCGTTATATCGAAATGCTGTAGAAATTTCGACTCGAACCCATGACTAGGCTTCAACTTAGGCTTAACTTGACCCAAATTACCACATGAGCGGACGCGTTTGTGGGAAAATTGGCCAAAGATGGCGAGAAAAGAGCGATTTCGGAGCTTTGAAAACTCGAAAATCCCCTAATTAAGGCTTGTCGTCACTTGACGCGGCCTAAATTAACTTTAATTTTGAAGGTGATGAGGCTTCTATTTCAGGGAGGGGTCCCATGGATGTGGACACATATCTTGACCCTTCTCGTACGCTTGAGGAGGCGTTAGAGCAGGCTTTCACTGCTGCAGTAGCAGCTGCTGAGGACGAGGTCGTCGAGGAGGAGGTTTTTTAGGAGGAGGAGGCCCCGAGGCGGGCCAACGTCGGACGAGGTGGTCACCAGCTGAGGGGAGCACCAGAGTGGGCTGAGACTTGGGACAACAGGCACCTCATCTGGGGTGCGGACGGTCACCTGTCCTATAGGACGGTGAAGAGCTTGGTAACTTGAACTCATCACTCTTTCATTCATCTTCTTTCATTTCTATTTGCTATTCCTTTTCCCTTTCATTTGAACTAAAGATAACTCTTGCTTCGAATCAAAATAGGAGGCTGGGAACAGCAGGTCTTTCTCGGGTTACACGACGATGATGAGGGTCTACGAGAGACTGTCAGCAGAGGAGCGGGCAATCATCGAGCGAGGAGCGTTTGGTGCCTTGGTACAGGCTTAGAGAGACATCATGAGGAGGAAGATTCGGGCTAACCTTAGCCTGGTTTGAGCCTTCCTGGATCGGTTTTGGGACACGACCTATACCTTTCACATGCCCTTCGGTGAGGTTGGGGTCACGTTGGAGGATTACGGCATGATTTCTGGCTTGCCGTGCGGGACTGAGGCTGTGGTGTGGCCGGAGACAGCCATGAGGATGGACTCGGCTGAGACTAGGAGCTTGATCGGCTGGAACCTGATGTCGAAGGCTGCTGCGATTCCCGGGTTAGTGCCTAGTTCCTATGTTCGGGATTACTTTGCTGGGAAGAGACCGAAGATGGTGGTGATCGATGGGAGGGAGACGGCTCCTCCTCCTTGCACTGCCGAGCAGAGAGCTCGTTTGTAGCTCTGGTGGTTCTTGTCTTCGATCTACCTCGGAGACAAGGGAGAGAGGCTGTCGACGAAGCATCTTCCCTTCCTTTCTGACCTGGATGACCTAGGCCGTTGGGACTGGGTCAATGCTGGCTTTGCGGTCCTCATTCGCTATATGAGGGCCATGGTTCGTCCGGAATTGATAGAGAAGGGGACTTCTCCTGCCACTGTTGGCCCTGGACTGTTGCTGGAGGTACGAACCTCCATTTATTTTCATGAAAGATCATTCCTTTATTGAATCACGAAAGATCTTTATTGATTATCTTGTTTTACAGGCGTGGGTGTACTCCTACTTTCCGAGTCTCGCGCCCAAGAGGGCGAAGCTAGGGGAGAGAGCTTATCCCGTCGTGAGGGATTGGGTGATGTGTCCCACGAAGAGCCAGCGTTCCTTCCACGACGCCTGTCGACGGGACGTGAACGCTCTGCAGCTGGACGGCGTGAGTATCTTCGGGCCACTTTTCTTTGTTCACTTTTTCATTGCTCTCTTTTGGAACCGATCATATGAATGACCTCTTGTTTTCTTTTCATAGTGGGTGCCCAGACCTTGGGCGGACTACACTAGCGCTCCTTCTTTTGTGGCTGAGGTCCTTCGACTTAGGAGCTCGAGCCGGTTGCTTTTGAGGACGTCGATGGGTCCTGTGTGGTACTTGGGCGAGCGCTTGGCTCGTCAGTGCTCCCGAGATGTCTTGACGGCTCCCATCGATCCTCCTCGGACAATGTTCAGGGAGCCTTTCGATGCTGAGAGGGAGGGTGACTTAGCTGGCGTCGGTGGCGACGCCCTCCTTCTTCCTGGTGAGGACTACTCGGCGTTCCTCTACAGGAGGTTGGCGTACTGGCCAGTCGTGGTAAGTGCTTTATTCTTTTTCGATTGACATGAAAACATGATGAATGATCATCAATTAATGAAAACCATTTGAATTTTACAGGAGGTTGAGGTGGCGGGCATCGAGCCCCCAGCGTACCCCGAGGCCCTCGAGTACACTGATGCGACGGGGATGACGACGATCTCCGAGCTTCGCGACTTTGACGCGGCGGTGAGAGATGCTGGTCTAGACGAGTGGCAGCATCTGATTCGGAGGGTATGCTCCCCAATTTAATCAGCTTTCGTATAAGAATACACTTGTTTAAACTTATCAAATTATTGAGGATACTTGAAATGTAGGTTGCGCCATCCCGGTTCGTGGCTTTGTGGAGAGTAGCCAACTGGCTACGGGCTACTGCCATCGAGGCACTTGTTGGCGGTCGAGGACGTCAGGTATGCACCTTCCGTTTACTTCATTCTTGAATTTTCTAACTTCCTTTATTGCTTGAAACGATTGACATGAGCCAATTCTTGTCATTTGCAGAGGGAGCATGACTTGGAGCGAGAGCTAGCCCAGTCCCGAGAGGAGACGGTGATACCCGTCGTTGTGAGTACCAAAAATAAGATTTATAATTTCCTATTAAGACTAACCTAGGCTAGTGGTAACAGGGTCAAACCACAAGGAGGCAGACGTAATTTCTAGCTGTCTAATAAAAGTCTAAGGTAACAATTGTGGGGGTTGAATTGGATTGGTCTATAGCTAAGAGTAAATAAAGACAATAAATTAAAAAGACGGATCAAACAGATAAAGAAGGGGTACTAGGATGATCGGTTTGTTATAGCTTCAAGGCAAGATACTAAACAGTCTAAATCAAAACACATGAGGCGGGAAATAAAGAGGTCCTCTCGGTCCACTCTTAACAAATAGCATCTTTCGATCTCGCTATAGGTCCCTAATATCACTAATACTAACTTTCATCCTAAAAAGTGATTTATGGTCTAAACTTTACCTATCTTTCGATCTCAGTTTAGTTTAGTCATTTTAATTGATGGTCTAACAACTGTCCCTATCTCTCGATCTAATGGGTCAGTCATATCCTAAACATCCAACTAGTCGTGTGCACTCGATTCGTCGAATAAAGAATTAAAACAATTAAAACGATAATAAAAACCTCACGTGGTCAGTCGATCGACCGGGTAGGGTGGTCGATCGACCAACACGCGAGTCAGGCCGTGTTCTTTATAATGCCGCCTACGCTATAATTCCCCTACATCCTAGCACAATTGATTTAGCTACTCATGATGATGGGTATAACAACAATAAAGCTAATGAAATAAACAAAAGAATTCATACTTGAAACGATAAAATAAACAATTGACATAAACGATGATAAAGGTTTCGGGAGACTAACTAACAATTCTATACTATAAGCAATAAAGTAATGAAACTGAAAATAGGGCAGGAAGAATACCGAAATTGAAGAGGAACGATTGAGAACCGAAAATTCCGATGCTAAACAATATTCCAAACCCTAATTATCAAACTAAATGTTACTATATAAAGACTTGATTAAAAACTTAATCCTGTATCTGATGTTCTAGGTTACGTTATATAGCAAACATACGTAACACTTATTATCAAAACCTAAACATAGTGGGCTTTAAGTTCCTCGATCTTTTAATTCTCGTCTGGAATAGCAGATTGGTCGATCGACTGCAAGGACTGGTCGATCGACTGAATAGCAATGAGCAGTAGCTTCTGAAGACCGATGGTTGGTCGATCGACTGATGGTAATGGTCGATCGACTGCTCGAGCTGCTACTTGACTTCTACAATTTCGTGGATTTGTCTTTCGGGCCTTGAATTGCGCACCAAGCTCGTTCCTCAGGTGAATACTTCACGTCAAATGCAATGCAGGATACTCGGGGACGGATTTAGCTCGATTTCCGCTGGATTCTTCACATTTCTGCAATAATGTACAAAAATACGGAAGTAGATGGAAACAGGGAGAAATGTAGGATAAACTACATGAATGAGCTCTGAAATGCGTGTAAAATGGGATGTAAAACATCATATAAAAGACACGCATCAAACTTCCCCAAACCAAACCCTTGCTTGTCCCCAAGCAAGAACTAGACTTGATCTAATGACCTAATGGAACGAGTTCAATCTCAGAGCGAAATGCAACATGTGAAACCTAAACTAATTTAATGCACAACCAATAATCAATTAGCAAATGAATCATGCAAACGAGTTATGAAGTCGTTAGATACTGCTGAACCGTCGACTGTAAAGACTTTATCAAATCGGACTCTCACGGGTCGCTCGTATCACTCAATAAGCACAGGTGAAAAATGTAAGATAGAAAGAAGAAAATATGTAATGACTCTCACCTAACTACGACCTATAAGAACATCCCTGCAGTCTAATATGAAAGTAATCTCTACAACCGTACATACGCATTCCAACCAACAAGAGACCATGACACATGCCGAGGTATATATGTGGATATGCGAGGTATGGGCAAGAAGAGGCAAAACATTTATGGAAAAGTGGAGGTACAGGTGATCAAGCTAGTACCGAAACGGAACCATATGGCAACATCCTTCTTCTTGCTCAAATCAAATGAAACGGTGCTATAGCAAGCACAAATCTCACAATCTCCAGGTATAAAAGTAATCAACTAACTCCCCATAAGATATGGATAATACTTGGGAGCAAAAATCGCCAAAAGATAAGGATTTGAATTATGCGAATTTGATTTTCTTTTCTTTCTCTCGAACCTCAGTCGATCGACCAATGAGGCCAGTCGATCGACCATCCTCTACAGTACACATGCGGTTTTTTTTCTTTCTTTTTTCCAACTTTTTTTCTTTTCTATTTCTTTCTTTCCTCCTTTTCGTCTTTCCAACAATATCTCAAACATGAGCATATGCTACCAAAAACTAAGTAACAATCCCAAGAACACAGACTACTAGCTTGACAAGGGCAGGCTAAATGTAGGATGTAGTAATGGGACAAAAAGGCTGTTTTTAGCAGTGTGGGGTTCATGGGCAAAACGAATAAGGGGAAACCTCTACCACATGTGTCAACTAACCACAGACCGAATGCGTACAGGTATTAAGCAGATTAAGTTCATATTTGTGCACATTTATGTGACATGCCTCATAAGGAGTACTACTCACATTCCTAAATAAACTGGTCATAGATGTCACCAGTTATAAGCTCTAAACCTCAGAAAATGATGTAGCTTGCCAATTTTCTAAGTCAAGTCTCAAGTCCAACAAATAATTAACGAAAACTCATAGATATGCACTTATACGATTCTACTAATAACATGATGATAAGCAAGGCTCAGGCAAAACAGGTGCAAAATGCAATATCATCCTTGAAATACTACCGTTCCGACTCGACCTATATGCTAAAATAAACGTGCATTTTATTTGAATTTTTTTGAAATTTTTCAATTTTTTTGGATTTTTGAATATAAGAATGAAATAAACAATGCAAAACAAGATGTAAACGTGAATGCAAGCAAATGATATGCGACGCAAAACCCTTCCCCAAACCAAATCGCACAATGTCCCCATTGTGCAAAATCATGTAATGAAGAAAAGAGAAATGGGAATTTGCGAGAAAATGAAATAAAAAAGACATGAAGTGGAAATCGGGAACTTACATGACTTTAAGCGCAGCAAAGGAAACCTCCCCAAACCAGCGTGAGCTAGGAGGTTTCAGTAGCCAGCAGTGCTACTAAAAGGTACCTGAAAAACAAATAAAACCCACGCATAAAATCGAGAAGACAATTTTGAAGCGGTAAAATATGTGCACAAATGAGAAAATTAGAAGAAAAAAATAATTTGACGGAAAGTAAAGTGGAGTAGAAAACTCCCTTAAGTCCGCATATCGACCAAACACAGCAGGGGAGAGGTCGTGAACAGTATCAAAAGACGCGTCCCTGGTCGATCGACCAAAAGGGGCAGTCGATCGACCAGTGTCTCAGGAACAGTAGCTCCTGGAAAGTGCAACTCAGTCGATCGACCAATGTAGCCAGTCGATCGACTGAAAATACTGCTTTATTCCTTATTTCTTCGTATTTGCTCAATTACTTGAGCTAATGAGGTCTAAAAACCTGAAAGTGCACAATAATACGTGCCCAAAATTGCGCAAGACCCAGAATAAAGTCTCAAACATATAAAATCCTAAGCAAGCAGAATAAAATGCGAAGTTTCGCGCACACCAAAGCAATAAAAAGTGTCTAACAAAAGCAAAAAAAAAATGAAGTTTATAAAGAGCTCGATCAACTAATAGTTGATCAAGAATGGCCACGGTATGGCCCACTTCGTCGGCTTCTGGCTACTAGAGGTAGCCTCAACGATGCTTATTTGATCAGCTGCACTATCCTTAGCTTTCACGTCCGCTGAACTCAATGGGTCAACACTCTCATCATCTCCCCAGTCGATGATCTCTTCGGGCTTGTCAGAATCAAAATTAGACTCTCTGGCTTTGACCGGCTCGTCATTAACTTCCTCATCAATTCCATAGCTTAGGCAACCAAGACCTCCTCTTTGAATGATCGGCTTCTTTACAGTTGAAGCAACTTGCAGCACTTCCTTCCCCAAACCAGCTCCTGCAACATCTAAAACAACAGATTCTTCCTCCTTTTTGCTCCCGATGCAGGGGCGGAGGCGTCAACACAGAAGTAGTGATAGAGACAGGCAATTCAGGAAGCACAAAGTACGATTTCTTTTCAGAAACCGTATTACAAGTCACAGGCCACATGGGGTCCTTTTTCTTAGCAGGTTGGGCAAAAACAATGGAATGCTTTCCCACTTTGAAAGTCAAGGTTCCTAGACCGACATCTATGACTGCACCAGCAGTGTGCAGAAATGGCCTACCCAAAATAATGGGAATATGGGCATCCTCAGGCATATCAAGGACCACAAAGTCTACAGGGAAGAAAAACTTCCCTATTTGGACAGGGATGTCCTCTAAGACTCCTACGGGTTGGACCGCAGAGCGATCGGCCATCTGGACGGTCATGTCGGTCACTGTAAACCAAGTCAGTTTAAGCTTCCTAGCTAGACTCAAAGGCATGCCGCTTATACTAGCTCCTAAGTCACATAATGCCTTCTCAATAGAGAAGGTACCTATATTGCAAGGAACAGAAAAGCTACCCGGGTCCTCTAGCTTATGGGGTGCAGTGTGAGACAGATAAGAGCATGACTCTTTGGTTAATGCGACAGTATAGACATTTTCAAGTGACTTTTTCTTAGACAGGATTTGTTTTATGAATTTAGTGTAGGCAGGCACTTGATTGACCAACTCAAGGAAAGGTACTTGTACATTCAAACTACGGATAACCTTTTCAAATTTATTGAAAGATACATGTTCCTTTGTCGGCACTAGTCTCTCCGGATATGGGGCTGTAAGAAGTACCTTAGCCCTCTCCTCTAAATCGCGCGTGCCGGTATCCGTGGACTTAGGTTGGAAGTCCACCACCTTCTCCTTATTGAAGCTTGAATCCTCCTCAAACCAACTCAAATGTGAGCCATTGACCGTCATCGGATCGAACTTCGGAGCCGGGACTGACCCATCAGCACTCGGGTCTTTCCCCAATATTTTCGGGATTGTCGTGCCCCGAAACAAATGATCCCTCGTTATCGGGCATTGAAGGACGAAATTTCTCGCTATCGCGATGATCTTGGTCGATCGACCACTATCCTCGATCGATCGACCGAGGTGTACAGATTCAGAAAAATGCTGTAACCCGCGTATCGATCGATCGGCCAAGGTGTATCGATCGATCGATGATATACCTGGTAGACTCCTTTTTCTTTGAATTATTCGTTACAGCTTTCTTTTGACTCGGATCTGCTTCATTCTTTTCAACAGCGTCCTCGACCATGGCAGGCCCCTCCAGGGTGGACCCGCTCCTCAACGTGATAGCGTTTAGGTCTCCTTTTGGTCGGTTTGAGTCGGTAAGTGTCCCGGAGCTCGAGTGGTACTCTTACTAGCCAATTGAGCAATTTGGGATTCATCCCGGCCTCTCTTGCTTGGGACTCCTTCAGCAACAAGTTCTTGAACTCAGCAAAATCAGAACTGTGGGATTGTTGTTGCTGCTGCGGCACATAAGGAGGTTTTTGATGTTGTTGTTGCTTTTGATGAGGGGGCACATAGGGCTGCTGCTGCAGAGGTGGAGTTGGATTCAGAACATTCTGGCTACTCCACCTCAGGTTGGGATGAACATTAGGCTCATAGTAGGTGTTTGTCTGCCTATAATGTTGAAAGGCAGCAGAAGACTCGAAGGGACTAGGGCAATTCTTCGAAACGTGTCCCTCAGCTCCGCACCTTTCACAGACGAAAGGACCGTCTGACACAGCATTTACTTGGTAAATACCCCCCTTTGAAGCTCCTCCTAATTCATATTTGTCAAATCTCGCAGTGAGAGCTTCAAGTGCAGCAACAGAGGAAGATTCAGCAGCTCTCCTCTGGTTCCCTCTGGAATTCCCATACTCAGCCTTGTGGGTGGCTAGATCGTCGATGATCTTCCACACCTTGGTCTCTCCCAAGTTCTCAGCAAATCGGCCATTGGCTGCAGCATCCAAAATAGCCCTCTGATCGTCATACAACCCATTATAGAAATGATTGCACAAGCTCCATTTTTCGAAACCATGGTGCGGTATGGTTCGCACCAGCTTCTTAAATCGGACTCATGCCTCGTGGAAGTTCTCATCCGACCCTTATTTGAAACTCGTGATTTGAGCTCTAATAGCAATCGTCTTTGAAGCAGAAAAGTACTTCTTGTAGAATGCCAATGCCAAGGAATTCCAGTCGATGATCCCATGAGCAGCTCGATCCAGATCTCTATACCACTCCCTTGCGGATCGGGGAGCGAGAAAATGAACATGGTCTCCTTGATCCGGTCTTGGGTCACGCCGGTGGTGGGGGTATGGAACAATGATGAGTCAATAAATGTCTCCATATGCTTAGCTGCATCTTCATTTGCAGCTCCCCCGAACTGGTTTCTCTCAACCATACTAATGTATGAAGGCTTTGGTTCGAATTTCCAGTCATCTCCTGGTAATTCAAACCCCTTATATAAATTTGCACTGTCGGCTCGAATGACTAGTCAGTGCTCGCTTCCTCGGCCATGACTGGAATTTTGGGAGAAGTGACTGTCTCGGCTGAAGAGGTGGAAACGGGTGAAGAATGTGGATCTTCCTCGAACAGCTCGTTCTCGTAATAGCTTGACAGAGTACTCAGCTCTTCCTCTGTCGGTAATATCCTTTGTGATCGTCTCAACTCGCGCAAAGATTTCTTTATCTCACGATTGAATGGTACTAGTTCACCACCCTGTGACCTGCGCATAAGAGGAAACTACAAAAAGAATATAAGAAGAGTTTAAGGAACAGAAGTCCCTTAAACTAAGAAAGACTAAATTAAAACAACTAAAAATTAGAACTATTGCCTCCCCGGCAACGGCGCCAAGATTTGATACCCGTCGTTGTGAGTACCAAAAATAAGATTTATAATTTCCTATTAAGACTAACCTAGGCTAGTGGTAACAGGGTCGAACCACAAGGAGGCAGACGTAATTTCTAGCTGTCTAATAAAAGTCTAAGGTAACAATTGTGGGGGTTTATTTGGATTGGTCTATAGCTAAGAGTAAATAAAGACAATAAACTAAAAAGACGGATCAAACAGATAAAGAAGGGGTACTAGGATGATCGGTTTGTTATAGCTTCATGGCAAAGATACTAAACAGGTCCAAATCAAAACACATGAGGCGGGAAATAAAGAGGTCCTCTCGGTCCACTCTTAACAAATAGCATCTTTCGATCTCGCTATAGGTCCCTAATATCACTAATACTAACTTTCATCCTGAAAAGTGATTTACGGTCTAAACTTTACCTATCTTTCGATCTCAGTTTAGTTTAGTCATTTTAATTGATGGTCTAACAACTGTCCCTATCTCTCGATCTAATGGGTCAGTCATATCCTAAACATCCAACTAGTCGTGTGCACTCGATTCGTCGAATAAAGAATTAAAACAATTAAAACGAAAATAAAAACCTCACGTGGTCAGTCGATCGACCGGGTAGGGTGGTCGATCGACCAACACGCGAGTCAGGCCGTGTTCTTTATAATGCCGCCTACGCTATAATTCCCCTACATCCTAGCACAATTGATTTAGCTACTCATGCTGATGGGTATAACAACAATAAAACTAATGAAATAAACAAAAGAATTCATACTTGAAACGATAAAATAAACAATTGACATAAACGATGATAAAGGTTTCGGGAGACTAACTAACAATTCTATACTATAAGCAATAAAGTAATGAAACTGAAAATAGGGCAGGAAGAATACCGAAATTGCAGAGGAACGATTGAGAACCGAAAATTCCGATGCTAAACAATATTCCAAACCCTAATTATCAAACTAAATGTTACTATATAAAGACTTGATTAAAAACTTAATCCTGTATCTGATGTTCTAGGTTACGTTATATAGCAAACATACGTAACACTTATTATCAAAACCTAAACATAGTGGGCTTCAAGTTCCTCGATCTTTTAATTCTCGTCTGGAATAGCAGATTGGTCGATCAACTGCAAGGACTGGTCGATCGACTGAATAGCAATGAGCAGTAGCTTCTGAAGACCGATGGTTGGTCGATCGACTGATGGTAATGGTTGATCGACTGCTCGAGCTGCTACTTGACTTCTACAATTTCGTGGATTTGTCTTTCGGGCCTTGAATTGCGCACCAAGCTCGTTCCTCGGGTGAATACTTCACGTCAAATGCAATGCAGGATACTCGGGGACGGATTTAGCTCGATTTCTGCTGGATTCTTCACATTTCTGCAATAATGTACAAAAATACGGAAGTAGACGGAAACAGGGAGAAATGTAGGATAAACTACATGAATGAGCTCTGAAATGCGTGTAAAATGGGATGTAAAACATCATATAAAAGACACGCATCAGACGGCTCGCCTGCTGAGGGAGCTAAAGGTCCGCGACGCCGAGATTGCTGCTCTCGAGGTGAGAGTTGCTGAGCTAGGCGGCGACCAGCTGTAGTTTGTTTATTGTTTTTATTGGCTGTACTTTATACATGTTGCACATTTTTAGGACCTTCATTTTGGACTTCCGGACTTTGTTTTGGGCTCGAGCCCCCAGTTTGGTGTACATATTCCCTTTTTGGTTGTATATATGGCGGCCTGAGTGCCTTTGCTGCTGGGTTGCTTTGTTTGTACCTGCAGGTTAGCTTTTGAACAGGTTTGGTAGATGACGGTTTACGCCGTCATGCTGCCGACATTTACACAGAAATTGCACATAAAACACATATTTGTACACATGGCCTAAATTAGCGCAAGACAAAGACTCGAAAATGCAAAATATTTACTGAAAATGACCGGACGGTAGGGAGGGTTACCCCCTAAAAAAAGAAAATAATAGAAACATATAAGTTTGAAATGTGAAATGGAATGGGAGTGAAATAATTCCCCCAAAAAGAAAATTAAAAAAGAAATGTGTAAGTTTGAAAATGGATATCTAAATTGGTGAAATGATTCCCCAAAAAGGAAAATTAAAAAAGAAATGTATAAGTGTGCTGAAATGACAAAAAGCCGATATTTCCTCGAAATACGTGCCCGTGGAATTTAGGAAACGCGCAATATGGTAATTTGACGGATTTACCAAAATAATAACCCGTATGAATAGGAAATTATTCTTGGAGGAATTAGGAAAGATTCAACGCGGAAAATCACAGAAAGAAGGCTTAGGAAGAGGCGCAGCAGGTGCTGCACCTGTTACCCAGTGTGTCTGTCCTGACAGATTTTAGGAAACAACTTTTAGTATAAATATAGACGTCGAGGGAGGTTTTATTCACATAGTTCTTCCGTCTTTCTCTCGTCTTATTACATAAAAGCTCTCTAATTAAGCATACATCATGAATACTCTTGAAATCCGTCTGAAAGAGTGGACAAATGAGTTCTCTAATATGGACAAACACGATATGGGCGCCTATAATTTTGGATTGATCTTGAGTTTGAAGCTGATCAAAGTAGTCAAACCGTTCCTAGATGCTTGTCTTGATTATTGGGACCCGAATTATCACGTATTTGCCTTTCCTGGAGGCGATATTTGCCCATTTCCCGAAGAAATTGCTGCGATCGGTGGTTGGGACCCGGAACATTTGCCTGCTATACCCTCTACTTCTCAAGGGTATAAGAATAAGTTCAGAGATTTGCTTGGGTTGACAAGAGCTGAGGTTGACCGTCTTGTGACCTCAAAAGGAGTGCGAATGTTGGACTTCATCGATCGATTCATAAACAGGGCAGATCCTACCATTTCCTATGTTGCAAGGCGAAGGGCATTTGGATTTTGCCTACTGCATGTGTATGTCCTTCAAGGGCATGTTGATGAGGATTTGAGAGGTGACCCTCGTTACTTGAGCTTAATTGAGCAAATGGAGCTGCGCAGGAGCCCAGCTTGCCTGTGTTTAGGAGAGATCCCGTTGGGGTTAAATAACAGGAAAGCCAACCGCGACCTTCCTTATTTGGGAAGTCCCATCATAATGCAGGTAACGGAACGAAGCTTTTTATTTCCCTTTTTTTGTTTTTCGATTTTTGTTGTTTTTTTGTTGTTTTTGTTGTTTGTTTTGATTCTAATACTTGCGTTTTGGTAGGTCTGGCTCATGGAGCGTCTTCGATTGATCGAGCCCCCAGTTAATGTTCCTGCTTATCATGCTCGCTCAATTGCAATGAGGACTAGACTTTACATGGTGGACTTCACTCGAGTCTGCAACTATTGGGAGAACAAACTGAAGAGTGATGATGGTCCACTGATTAGATGGATCGTACCATGGTGGCATCTCAAATCTGTCACTGGAGTATCGTCCTTGGATCCTACCCGATCGGTGCGCATTCCTGGCTTGGAGTTTATGATATGCATCTTCCCGGAGAGGTTGATGAAGCAGGTTGGATTAAAGCAGATAATTCCGAAGCTTGATGCCGTCCCGCAGACCGCTATGGCCCTTACCACTGAGAGCCGAAGAGAATGGGCCATCAAATGGGCTCAAAGAAATGTATGGTTCTTGAATTCTTCTGTTAGTGCTCTATGGGTGTCTGATTCCTATACGCGGTGGAGGAAAGCTACTACTCCGGAGGAGAGCGAGAGATTGAGGAAGCGCGAGCCTGTTGACTACAAGGTTCGTGATGTAGAAAAGGAGAAAGAGAAGCATCTGACTGAGGAATCGAGAGGAAGAAGCCGGGTTTCGAGTTGTTCATCCTTCGAAGAAACCGAAGACTTCTCCTGCCATGGAAAAGGTGGTTGACAAGAATGGCAAAGCAAGACCACGAGAGAGACCGTTGGTGATTAGGTCTGAAGTGGCGCAAGAGCGTCCGGCTCGAGGTCGAGATAAGAAATATGATAAAAATGACAAAGGCAAAGGGAAAATGGAAGAATAGTGATACCCGTCGTGAGGTATCAAAAATAAATTTATAATCTCCAACTACAACTATAGCTAGCGGCAGTCGGGTCGAACCACAGAGAGGCAGACGTAATTCTTAGTTGTTTAATTTCGGTCTTAAGGTAACAAAAATGTGGGGGTTTGATTGGATTTGGTCTAAAGCTAATAGCAGTAAAAGAAATGTAAACTAACGAAATAAATGAAATCAAATATAAGAAGAGGTACTAGGATGGTCGGTTCATTATAGCTTCGGCGGCAGCGTACTAAACAGGTCTAAATCAAACACATGAGGCGGGAAATAAAGAGGTCCTCTCGGTCCACTCTTAACAAATAGCATCTTTCGATCTCACTATAGGTCCCTAATATCACTAATACTAACTTTCGTCCTGAAAAGTGACTAACGATCTAAACTTTACCTATCTTTCGATCTCAGCATAGTTTAGTCATTTTAATTGGTGATCTAACAACTGTCCCTATCTCTCGATCTACTGGGTCAGTCATAAATTAAGCATCTAACTGGTCGCATCCATTCGATTCGTTAAATACAATATTAAAATCAATTAAAACGAAAGGTAACCTCATGTGGTCAGTCGATCCACCAGGTATAGCAGTCGATCGACTGACACGTGATTTCAGTCCAAATTAATATTACGCCGCCTACGCTATAATTCCCCTACATCCTAGCACAATAAATTTAGCTACTCATGCTGAGGGTGATAACAAAAATAAAACTAGGGCATAAAAGTACTGAATTCATAATTAAAGCGGTAAGATAAATAATTAACATGCAACGATAAAATTGGCTTGGAATCTAACTAGCAATTCTAGGCTAACGACGAAATAAAAGTGAATCGAAATAAGGCAGAAGGAATACCGAAATTGCAGAGGAATGATTAAGAATAAGAACGAAATTCCAATGCTAAAACAATGTTCCAAACCCTATTTCTTTGAATGAATAAAACTCAATGTTACTGTGTAATACTTAGATAAAAATCGGATCCTGTATCTGTCGAACTAGGTTACGTTATATAGAAAGTATACGTAACATAATTCCTAAACCTAATAACCCATGGGCTTGATTAATCTCGATCTTTTAATTCTCGTCTGGAATAGCGTCTTGGTCGATCGACTAAGGGTAGTGGTCGATCGACTGAGTAGCAGTGCACAGTAGCTTTTGGAACCCGATGGTTGATCGATCGACTGAAGGTAGTGGTCGATCGACTGCTTTAGCTGCTACTTGACTTTATATTTCTCGTGGACTTGTCTTTTGGGCCTTGAATTGCGCACCAAGCTCGTTCCTTAAGCGAATACTTCACATCAAATGCAATGCAGGATACTCGGGGACGGATTTAACTCAATTTCCGCTGGATTCTTCACATTTCTGCAATAATGTAAAAAAATACGAAAGTAGACGGAAATAGGAGAAATGGTAGCTTAAACTACACAAATGAGCTCTGAAATGCGTGGAAAATAGGATGTAAAACATCATATAAAAGACACGCATCAAACTTCCCCAAACCAAACCCTTGCTTGTCCCCAAGCAAGAACTAGACTCGATCTAATGACCTAATGGAACGAGTTCAATCTCAGAGCGAAATGCAATATGTAAAGCCTAAACCATTTTAATGCAACAACCAACAATCAATTAGTAATGCGAACCATGCAAACGAGTTATGAGGTCGTTAAAAACTGCTGAACCGTCAACCATAGAGACTTATCAAATTGGACTCTCACGGGTCGCTCATATCACACATAAGCACAGGTGAATATATAAGAGGATAGAAAGAATTCATTTTGTAAAGACTCTCACCTAACTACGACCTATAAGAACATGCTTGCAGTCTAATATGAAAATAATCTCTACAACCGTACATATGCATTCCAACCAATCAGATGACCATGACACATGCCGAGGTATATATATGGAAATGTGAGGTATGGGTAAGAAGAGGCAAAACATTTATGGGGATGTGGGGGTACAGGTGATCAAGCTAGTACCGTAACAGAACCATGCGACAATATCCAACTTCTTGCTCATAATCAGTCGAAATGGTGCTATAGCAAGCACAAAACTCACAATCTCCAGTATAATAGTAATCAACTAACTCCCCGTAAGATATGAATAATACATGGGAGAAAAAATCGCCATAAGATAAAGCTTGAATTATGCGAAATTGATTTCTTTTCTTTCTCTCGAACCTCAGTCGATCGACCTATGATGCCAGTCGATCGACTGCTTCAACAGTACAGAACCTCTTTTTCTCTTTTTCGAATTATTTTTTTTTTGTTTCTTTTTCTTTCCTTTCAACTTCTTTCCTCTTTCATTTCATCTTCCCAACAAAATCTCAAATAAGAGCAAGTGCCACCAAAAACGAAGTAACAATCCCAACAACTAAGACTACTAGCTTGACAAAGGACAGGCTAAATGTAGGATGTAGTAATTAGGACAAAAAGGGTATTTTTGGCAGTGTGGAGCTTATGGGCAAAACGAATAAAGGGAATCCTCTACCACATGTGTCAACAAACCACAAACCGAATGCATACTGGTATTAAGCAGATTAAGTTCATATTTATGCACATTAATGTAACATGTCTCATAAGGAGTACTACTCACATTCCTAAATAAACTGGTCATAGATGTCACCAGTTATGGGCTCTAAACCTCAGAAATATAAGTAGTTTAACAAAAATCTAAGTCAAATTTCAAGTCCAGCAAATATTTAACGAAAACTCGTAGATATGCACTTATACGATTCTACTAATAACATGTCAATTAGCGAGGCTTAGGCAAAAACAGATGCAAATGCAATATCATCCTTGAAATACTACCGTTCCGACTCGACCTATATGCTAAAATAAACATGCATTTTTTTTGAATTTTTTTGAAATTTTTCAATTTTTTTGAATTTTTCGTACATATAAGAGATGAAATGAACGATGAAATAAACGATGCAAAACGAAAATGTAAACGTGAATGCAAGCAAATGATATACGACGCAAAACCCTTCCCCAAACCAAATCGCACAATGTCCCCATTGTGCAAAATCATGTAATGAAGAAAAGAGAAACGGGAATTTGCGAGAAAATGAACAAATAAATATGACATGAAGTGGAAATCGGGAACTCACAAGACTTTAAGCGCAGCAAAGGAAACCTCCCCAAACCAGCGTAAGCTAGGAGGTTTCAGTAGCCAGCAGTGCTACTAATAAGTACCTGAAAAGACAAACAAAGTACCACGCATAAAATCGAGAAGGACAATAATGAAGCGGTATTATGTGCATAATTGAGAAAAATAGAAGAAATCAATAGTGACGGAAGATAAAGTGGAGTAGAAAACTCCCTTAATTCCGCAATTCGACCAAACATAGCAGGAGAGAGGTCGTAAACAGGTACAGCAGTGCAGGTCGGTCGATCGACCACATCACTCAGTCGATCGACCAGGGTGAAAGGAACAGTAGCTCCTGGAAACTGCAGACCAGTCGATCGACTATGCAGCCCAGTCGATCGACTGAAGATACTGCTGTAACTTCTTACTTCTTCGTATTTGCTCAATTACTTGAGCTAATGAGGTCTAAAAACCTGCAAATGCACAGTAATACGCGCCCAAAATTGCGCAAGATCCAAAATAAAGCCTAAAGCGTATAAAATCCTAAGCAAGCAAAATAAAATGCGAAGTTTCGCGCACACAAAAGCGATAAAAAGTGTCTAGCAAAAGCAAATAAAATGTTTGTAAAAACATGTGATCAACTAGTAGTTGATAAAGAACGGCCATGGAATGGCCCACTTGGTCGGCTTCTGGCTACTAGAGGTAGCCTCAACGGTGCGTATCCCATCAGCTGCACCCTTCTTAGCTTCCATGTCCGTATGGCTCAACGGATCAACACTTCAATCATCTCCCCAGTCAATGATCTCTTCGGACTCGTCAGAATCTAAATCGGACTTTCTCACTTTGACCGGCTCGTCATTAACTTCCTCATCGGTGGTATAGCTAAGGCAACCAAGACCTCCTCTTTGAATGATCGGCTCCTTCACAGCTAGAGTGACTTGCAGCTCTTCCTTCCCCAAACCAGCTCCTGCAATATCAGAAATAGACAAATCTTCCTCCAATTTGCTCCCAATCTGGGGCTGAGGGGTTACAACAGGAATAGAGATAGGCATATCATGAAGCACAAAGTACGATTTCTTGTCGGAAACCGTATTACAAGTCACAGGCCACATGGGGTCCTTCTTCTTAGCCGGCTGGGCAAAGACAATAGAATGCTTTCCCACTTTGAAGGTCAAGGTTCCTAGACCGACATCTATGACTGCACCAGCAGTGTGCAGAAATGGCCTACCCAAAATAATGGGAATATGGGCATCCTTAGGCATGTCAAGTACAACGAAGTCGACGGGGAAGAAAAACTTCCCTATTTGGACAGGAATGTCCTCTAAGACTCCTATTGGGGGACCGCAGATCGGTCACCATCTCATCTTGTCATGTCTCATCACTGCGAACCTAGTCAATTTGAGCTTCCTAGCAAGACTCAAGGGCATGACGCTTATACTAGCTCCTAAGTCACATAACGCCTTCTCAATAGAAAAGGTACCTATGCTACAAGGAACAGAAAAACTACCCGGATCCTCTAGTTTATGGGGTGCAGTGTGAGACAAATAAGAGCATGACTCTTTGGTTAATGCGACAGTATGCACATTTTCAAGTGACTTTTTCTTAGACAAGAGTTGTTTCATGAATTTAGTATAGGCAGACACTTGATTAACTAACTCAAGGAAAGGTACTTGTACATTCAAGCTACGAATAACTTTTTCAAATTTATTGAAAGATACCTGTTTCTTCGTCGGCACTAGTCTTTCCGGATATGGGGCTGTAAGAAGTAGCTTAGCCCTCTCCTCTAAATCGCGCATGCCGGTATCCGTGGACTTAGGCTGGAAGTCCACTACCTTCTCCTTGTTGAAGCTTGACCCCTCTTCAGACCGTCTCAAATGTGAGCCATTAACCGTCATTGGGTCGAACTTCGGAACCGGGACTGACCCATCAACACTCGGGTCATGCCCTAATATTTTCGGGGCGGTCGTACCTCGAGACAAATGATCCCTCAAGTTGTCGGGCATTGGAGGACGGAATTTCTCAATATCAGCAGCGATCTCAGACGATCGACCAGTGATGTCAGTTGATCGACTGAGATGAACAGGACCAGAAGCTTCTAAAACCCGCACTTCAGTCGATCGACCGGGTATGTCAGTCGATCGACTGATATACCTGGTAGACGCCTTTTTCTTTCCTTTGCTCATTCCAGCTTTGTTTTGACTCGGTTTTGCCTCATCTTTCGCAGTGGCATCCTCAACCATAGCAGGCCCCTCCAGGGTAGACCCACTCCTCAAGTTATGACATTTAGGGTCTCTTTCTGGTCAGTTTGAGTCGGTAAGTGTCCCGGAGCTCGAGTGATACTCTTGCTAGCCAATTGAGCAATTTGGCTCTCTAGCATCTTCATCCAGGCCTCTCTAGCTTGGGACTCCTTCAGCAATAAGTTCTTCAACTCGGTGAACTCGGAATTTTGGGATTGTTGTTGCTGCGGCACATAGAGAGGTTTTTGATATGGTTGTTTGTGAGGGGGCACATAAGCTTGCTGCTGCTGCTGCTGTTGTGGAGGTTGAGTCGGATTCAGGACATTCTGGCTACTCCACCTCAAGTTGGGGTGGACATTCGGCTCATAGTACGTGTTTGTCTGCCTATAATATTGAAAGGCAGCGCAAGACTCGAAGGGGACAGAACAATTCTCTGAGACATGCCCCTCAGCTCCACATCTTCTACAGACGAAAGGACCGTCTGAAACAACGTTAACATGGTACATCCCTCCTTTAGAAGCTCCTCCCAACTCATATTTGTCAAACCTTGCAGTGAGAGCTTCTAGTGCAGCAACAGAGGAAGATTCAGCAGCTCTCCTCTGGTTTCCTCTTGAATTCCCATATTCAGCCTTATGAGTGGCCAAATCATCGATGATCTTCCACCCCTTAGTCTCTCCCATGTTTTCAAAAATCGGCCGTTGGTCTGCAGACATCCAAAATAGCCCTCGATCGTCATACAGCCCATTATAGAACTGATTGCAAAGACTCCATTTTTCGAACCCATGGTGCGGTATGGTTCGCACCAATTTCTTGAAACGGACCCATGCTTCATGAAAGTTCTCATCAGGCCACTGTTTAAAGCTCGTGATCTGAGCTCTAATGGCATTTGTCTTCGAGGCAGAGAAGTACTTTTTGTAAAATGCCAAGGCCAATGAATTCCAGTCGGTGATCCCATGAGCGGCTCGATCCAGATCCCTATACCACTCTCTTGCAGCGTCACGAAGAGAGAAAATGAACATGGTCTCCTTGATCTGGTCTTGGGTCACACCGGTCGGCGGGGGTATAGAGCAGCAATAGTCAATAAAAATCTCCATATTCTTGGCTGCATCTTCATTTGCAGCTCCCCTGAACTGGTTTCTCTCAACCAAGTTAATATAGGAAGGCTTCGGCTCGAATTTCCTCACCTCCCCAGGTAGTTCGAATCCTTTGTAGAGATTCGCAGCTGTCGGCTCTGAGTGACTGGCAATGGTTGCTTCTTCGGCCATGACTGGAATTTCTGGAGAAGTGACTGTCTCAGCTGAAGAAATAGAAGCAGGAGATGTAGGTGGATCTTCCTCAAATAGAGTGTTCTCGTAGTAACTTGACAGAGTACTCAGCTCTTCCTCTGTCGGCAATACCCTTTGTGATCGTCTCAACTTGCGCAAGGATTTCTCGATCTCAGGATTGAACGGTACTAGTTCACCACCCTGTGACCTGCGCATAAGAAGAAACTACAAAAAGAATATAAGAAAAGTTTAAGGAACAGAAGTCCCTTAAACTAAAGAAAGACTAAAAATAAAACAGCTAAAAATTAGAACAATTGCCTCCCCGGCAACGGCGCCAAAATTTGATACCCGTCGTGAGGTGTCAAAAATAAATTTATAATCTCCAACTACAACTATAGCTAGCGGCAGTCGGGTCGAACCACAGAGAGGCAGACGTAATTCTTAGTTGTTTAATTTCGGTCTTAAGGTAACAAAAATGTAGGGGTTTGATTGGATTTGGTCTAAAGCTAATAGCAGTAAAAGAAATGTAAACTAACGAAATAAATGAAATCAAATATAAAAAGAGGTACTAGGATGGTCAGTTCATTATAGCTTCGGCGGCAGCATACTAAACAGGTCTAAATTAAACACATGAGGCGGGAAATAAAGAGGTCCTCTCGGTCCACTCTTAACAAATAGCATCTTTCGATCTCACTATAGGTCCCTAATATCACTAATACTAACTTTCGTCCTGAAAAGTGACTAACGGTCTAAACTTTACCTATCTTTCGATCTCAAAGATAGTTTAGTCATTTTAATTGGTGATCTAACAACTGTCCCTATCTCTCGATCTACTGGGTCAGTCATAAATTAAGCATCTAACTGGTCGCATGCATTCGATTCGTTAAATACAACATTAAAATCAATTAAAACGAAAGGTAACCTCACGTGGTCAGTCGATCGACCAGGTATAGCAGTCGATCGACTGACACGCGATTTCAGTCCAAATTAATATTACGCCACCTACGCTATAATTCCCCTACATCCTAGCACAATTAATTTAGCTACTCATGCTGAGGGTGATAACAACAATAAAACTAGGGCATAAAAGTACTGAATTCATAATTAAAGCGGTAAGATAAATAATTAACATGCAACGATAAAATTGGCTTGGAATCTAACTAGCAATTCTAGGCTAACGACGAAATAAAAGTGAATCGAAATAAGGCAGAAGGAATACCGAAATTGCAAAGGAATGATTAAGAATAAGAACGAAATTCCAATGCTAAAACAATGTTCCAAACCCTAATTCTTTGAATGAATAAAACTCAATGTTACTGTGTAATACTTAGATAAAAATCGGATCCTGTATCTGTCGAACTAGGTTACGTTATATAGAAAGTATACGTAACATAATTCCTAAACCTAATAACCCATGGGCTTGATTAATCTCGATCTTTTAATTCTCGTCTGGAATAGCGTCTTGGTCGATCGACTAAGGGTAGTGGTCGATCGACTAAGTAGCAGTGCACAGTAGCTTTTGGAACTCGATGGTTGGTCGATCGACTGAAGGTAGTGGTCGATCGACTGCTTTAGCTGCTACTTGACTTCATATTTCTCGTGGACTTGTCTTTTGGGCCTTGAATTGCGCACTAAGATCATTCCTTAAGCGGATACTTCACATCAAATGCAATGCAGGATACTCGGGGACGGATTTAGCTCAATTTCCGCTAGATTCTTCACATTTCTGCAATAATGTACAAAAATACGAAAGTAGACGGAAATAGAGGAAAGGTAGCTTAAACTACACAAATGAGCTCTGAAATGCATGGAAAATAGGATGTAAAACATCATATAAAAGACACGCATCAAATAGCCTGAGTCTTTATTATTATTTATTATTATTATTATTGTTTGTAATAAGAAGGTGGGGTTTTTAGAATGTAGCGTATTATTATTTTTTTAGCTTTATTTCTATTATGTAGCGTATTATTATTAAAAGAAATGAAATAAAAGAGGTTGATTGGTTATGAAACCGCTGAGATTTTCTATTATTATTCTTGTCGAATTCCAAATGCATATGGAAATGTCTTTATATTTACATTTAAAATAATGGGTTGTATCCTGTGAAGGATTGCCTACGTATTCATTTTAAAAAAAAATGAAATCAAACCCTTGCGCGTAGTTCAAGTAAATGTAAAAGAATAATTGTTCTAAGCAAGAGCTTGTAGTGAACTAGAAAATAAGCATGAGCTTTTTACTTACTCCTAAAGTGCAATTCAATTTATTTGATGATATGAGGATGACAAATTGTCAAAATGCAAGAGCAAGGTGACGTTAGCTTTATTTAGCTTGGCCAGGGGCCGTTTATATTCCGTGCCGCAGGAGCGATACGTAAGGTTACGCGAGGCGCGTTTTGTTCCTATTCTAGGCATAGTAACGTTTCAATTGGTCGAGGTTTGTCGGGTTGGCAAATTCATTCCCATCTAAGTCTGTGATCCTAACCGCACCCCCTGGAAGTATGGACTTGACTAGAAATGGTCCGGCGCAGTTGGGTTTGAATTTCCCTCGTGGATCGACAGGTAAAAGAGCTCTAATTGATTTGAGGACCAAGTCTTCTTCTTTGATGTTCCTTGGTTTAACCCTTTTGTTGAAGGCTCGTTTGATACGTGCCTGATACGTTTGCATATTATGTAATGCGCGCAATCTTCGTTCATCCAGGAGGATGAGTTCTTCATATCTATCCCTCTTCCAATCGGCTTCCGGGATTTGACTTTCGAGTAAAATACGCAAGGATGGTATTTCGAGCTAGACTGGTTGCACGGCTTCCATGCCGTAGGTCAAATAGAAAGAGGTGGCCCCAGTGGGTATCCTAACAGATGTGCGATATCCCCATAAGGCAAATGGTATCTTGCTTGGCCAATCTCGATAGTTGTCAATCATTTTCTTGAGGATTGTGACAACGTTCTTGTTTGCCGCCTCTACCACGCCATTAGTTTGTGGTCTATATGGCGAGGAGTGGTGATGCTTGATTTTGTACTTAGCTAGCAATTGCTCAGTCTCAGCCTAGAAATGTGACCCATTGTCACTAATGATCTCATGTGGGCAACCGTATCGACAGATGATGTTGGTTTGTACGAACTTCGCCATGTTCTTGGCTGTGAGACTAGTGTAGGAAGCCGCTTCTACCCATTTGATGAAATAGTAGATAACCACTAGAATGAAACAGTGACCTCCTGTTCCGGCTGGGGTGATCTTTCCGATGATGTCAATTCCCCAAGCAGATAAAGGCCAAGGAGATGTCATGGTGTAGAGTAGTGAAGGAGGGGCATGTTGCACATTCAAGAAAATTTGGCAGTTATGAAAATGTCTGACATACTTGATGCAATCGGATTCCATTGTGGTCCAATAGTATCCTAAACGCGTGATTTTCTTTGCCATCATTGGTCCACTCATGTGAAGGCCACATTCTCCATCATGGACTTCTTCCATCACTTTTCGTGCCTGTGAATGATCAAGGCAGCGTAGGATTACGCCAAGAGGTGTTCTTTTATATAATTCTCCTTACATGAGGACGTATTGGGAAGCTAGTAGGCGTATAACACGTTGTCCCCTCTTGTCCATATCTGGTGGATAGGTGCCATTGAGTTTGAAGTTCAGGATTGCTTGGAACCAAGGTTCCTTTGTAATTTCTTCTTCATCTGTATTTTGGTGCACATAAGCCGGTTCTGACCGTCGTTCAATGCATAGAGGCATTTCTACCATATTATCCGGCATATTATTCAAAGATGCAAGTTTTGCAAGAGCATCTGCAAATTGATTCTCTTCTCGAGGTAGATGTAGGTATGTTACTTGATCGAAGAATTAGGCAACTTGGTATATCCTTGCTTGATAGGGTGCTAGGCTTTCACTTCGAATTTTCCAAGATCCCGTAATTTGGTTGATGATCAAAGATGAATCTCCATGTACGCGAAGATTCTTGATGCCTAAACCTACTGCTGCTTGTAATCCGATGAGACAAGCACCATATTCTACCGCGTTATTTGTCACCTCGAAGTCGAGTTTGACAGATATTGGTGTATGCTCGCCTTCAGGAGAAATGAGCAACACTCCTATTCCAAATCCTCTCAAGTTCGATGCCCCATCAAAATAAAGGTCCCAGGAGTCTACATCGGTTTGGAGTATATCTTCATCCGGAAATGACCATGTGTCTATTGTTTGTGCATCATTGATGGGATTTTCTGCGAAGAACTCGGCAACGGCGCGCCCTTTTATAACTTTCAGAGGTACATACTTGAGATCGAACTCTGAGAGCATCAAGGTCCATCATGCTAGGCGTCCATTGAGAACGGGTTTCTCGAAGAGGTATTTGACAGGATCCATTTTGGAGTATACTTTGACGGAGTAGCTAAGCATGTAATGGCGTAGCTTCTTCGTTTCCCACACAAGAGCGAGGCATGTCTTCTCGAGTGGTGTGTATTTGCACTCGTACTCCAAGAACTTCTTACTAAGGTAGTAGATAACTCTTTCTTCTTTTCCTACGGTTTGGGCTAGCATGGCGCCCATGGCTGTTTCAGTTACCGTGAGATATAAACCAAGAGGTTGATCTCGTTGAGGTGGCATGAGCACTGGTGGCTTGGCTAGTATCTCCTTGATTCGGTCGAATGCCTTCTGACAGTCATCATCCCACATGGTGTGATCTGTTTTCTTTAGCTTTTTAAAGATAGGTTCACAGATCATGGTGAGTTTTGATATGAATCGACTTATGTATTGCACCTTACCCAGGAATTCTCCAACTTCTTTCTCTGTTTGAGGTTACGGCATTTCGATTAGGGCTTTGATATTAGAAGGGTCTATTTTTATTCCTCGTTGGCTAACAACGTATCCCAGGAGTTTACCAGATGTTACCCCGAATGCGCATTTCTGAGGGTTGAGTCTCATGTTGTACTTTCGTAGCCTTGAGAAGAATTTGCGAAGGTTCGCAATGTGCCCCTATCTATCCTTGGACTTGACAATCATATCATCTACGTATACCTCAACTTCTTTATGCATCATGTCATGTAAGAGCGTAGTTGCGGTGCGTTGATATGTAGCTTCGGCATTGATTAACCCAAATGGCATAACCGTGTAGCAATAGGTGCCCCATTGAGTGACGAAGGCGGTCTTATGCATATCTTCTATGACCATCTTGATCTGGTTATATCCTGCCTACCCATCCATGAAGGACAATAACGCGTGATCTGCTGTGTTATCCACCAATATGTCGATATGTGGTAGAGGAAAGTCATCCTTGGGACTTGCTTTGTTTAGGTCTCTGAAATACACACAAACCCGGATTCTCCCATCCTTTTTGGGTACGGGTACTATGTTAGCTACCCAGTCTGAGTACTCGGAAACTTTGATGAACCCGGCTTTGAATTATTTGTCGACTTCTTCTTTGATCTTAAGAGTCCATTCTGTCCTCATTCGTCGAAGCTTCTGGTTTACGGGTTTTAAACCTGGTTTAATCGGGATTCTATGTTCTGCAATGTCCCTGTCGATCGCTGGCATGTCTTTGTAGGACCAAGCAAAAACGTCTTTGAACTCGTGTAGGAGGTCTATAAAATTGGCCCTTTCGGTAGAGCTCAAGGTCGTCCCTATCCTAAGTTCTTGGGGTTCTAGTTCGGTTCCTACGTTGATGGGTTCAGTATCTTCTATTACTGGTCCCCCTTCCCCCTCTTGTAGTATTTCTTTGGCTATGTAGGGAGGTATTTCAATTGAGTCTAGGTCCGGGTCATCCTCATTATCATCATAAACAGAATTTCATTCTGAATAACACAAAGAGTAAGCAGAACCTGATTTATTCATATTAAAATTTGAGAAAAGTTGAAACAAAGAAGCCATCTGTTCTGTAGTCAGTGGCGGTAAAGGGACAGCTGTTGGGACATTTCCCGAACTGCTGTTGCTACTTGATGCTAAGCTAGGAGAAACAAAGGGAGTGGGAGTGACGACAGGAGGAGACTTCTGTGGGAAATATCGGTATATTTCATTAAGAAAATTTCGGATTATAAAGAAATTATGAAATATGAAATTGCTAGTCATAAACGAATTGTATAAACAAAAGAGTAGAGATTAGAATTAACCTTCGGTCCTAACAATTTGGCCTAAGAACAAATATCGAGATCGATATTCTCCTAATCGTTGCACCCAAAATGCTTTGAGAAATGCCTCTCCTTTTGCTAGAATGAGATCCCTAATTTCTAATGATTTTAGGGTTTTCTTTTGTGATGCGAGAATTAGGTCAAAAAGAAGTGAAGAAAATCCTCCCTTTTCTTTTTCTTTTAACCGTCCAAATAAGAGCAAAATAAGGAAGATTTTTTTCTTCCTTTTTTTCTCACTTTGACCGAAAAAACCACCAACCAAAATAAGGAGATAATCTTCTTATTTTGGTAGTTCTCATATTGTATAAAATGTGTATAATTATCAATTGTCGTTTATGTCGTCACGTATTAATAAGTCCACACACAACAGTTTGTAGTCGATTTATTAATACCGGTCTGACATCATTTAATATGACAATTTCGTATAATATATACATTAACTATAAATATCGCATATTTATAATTTGCAAATTAAATATAACTGGTTACGTTTAATTATGAATTAATATCTTAATTCGTTTAAGCTAACATTATATACATTAATAAAATATAACAGTTTATATTCAATTTACGAATTAACAATTAATTCGTCTAAGCTAATATTATTTAATTGAATTAAATAATCGACATCACATTGACTAACCTTTTAGTCAAATACATGGACTAACTTTTTAGTCATATAAGGAATCAATGTGATTATATTTTTATATAATCACATCTCTCAAACGCAACCTATAGGTGTGACTTTTAGGGACCAGTTGATCACCGCCATCAGTATGATAATAACGTCAAACTTCTAGCAAGCCAACCGTTATTAGTAAACGTTAATCAACTGATAAAATACTAAGTATACCTTATGAACCTATAAGAGATTTATATACGTTATCACACTAACTGTGAAGGACACTAGCTCCAACAATCTCCCACTTGTCCTCACAAGTGTATGTGCGATAACCGATTCTCATATCCTAAAATTTCTCCCACTCAATGTAAAACAATTTGGAAAATCCGTATTCACAAAGGTCGTATTTTACAAGTGATCAATATCAAGAGTGGTTTTCCCGACTAGAGAGTAGCTTAACTGATAAACGAATCATCATTCGAGCATGGCCATGCATTTCAGTTACAACTCCTCGAGTGGCCCTGAGAAATGACTAAACCTGATAAAGGTTGGATATTTTCTTCAACTCGAATCCTGCAGATATAAGCACAGTATGAAATGACCCAGTAAAAATCTGCTTAGCCTCCTGTTACGGTCGACCATGAGAAAGAAACCAAAGTCACCCTAAAACTGTCTTAATCTCAAGAGACTGTCGATAGTCAAAAGAATCGACTCTAGGAACACAATGGACGTCCAATCCACGACCTGGCACCGAATGTTTTTAAACATTTAGGACTCCATTACGTTGTCACAATGTCCTACGAGGTATCGTTATAACTCGCATCTGTGATCGATCAGCCAACCGTTTGACTTATGGCTCGTTGAACCCACCATCAATCAACTTCACAATATAATAGCCAGAGTTATCAGCTCATGTAGGCGATTACGGACGGAAACAAATATAATGTAATTCAGTTCACTTTGTGGCGTTCAAAGTTGTCGTACAATCCACATGAAAAACAAAATATGAACTAATACGATGAAGTTATAAATAGCATATGAAAAGGAAAATGTATCGAATCCATAATCAACTACTACAACTCAGGAACACGTTTAATTCCCATGGAAATAACGTGCCCTTCATGCTTATCATATTTCAATGGTTTAGTGAGAGGATCGCGATGTTATCATCTGAAGCTATTTTGTCAATCACTATCTCCTGTTGCTAAACGTAATCACGGATCAGGTGAGCCTTCCGATGTACATGTCTAGACTTTTTGCTAGACTTTGGCTCCTTGGCCTGGAAGATGGCACCTCTATTGTCACAATAGATGGTGATTGGGTCATTCGAACTAGGAACTATGGATAGTCCTTGTAAGAATTGACGCATCCATATAGCTTCCTTTGCTGCTTCTGAAGCGGCATAGTACTCGAATTCAGTAGTAGAATATGCTACAACTTCCTGTTTGGAACTTTTCCAGCTGACCGCAACACCATTAAGAGTAAAAACGAATCCAGACTGAGATTTTGAATCATCTCGATCCGTTTGGAAGCTAGCATCTGCGTAACCGATTGCAAATAGCTTAGCATCTCCTCCATAAGTCAATGCCCAATCCTTAGTCCTCCGTAGGTACTTAAGGATGTTTTTAACAGCGATCCAGTGTGTTTCACCTAGATTGATTTGGTACCGACTCGTCATACTCAATGCATATGCCACGTCTGGACATGTGCATATCATGGCATACCTGATTGATCCTATGGCTGATGCATAAGGAACGCGACTCATGCGTTCAACCCCTTTAGGTGTCGTGGGTGACTGAGACTTGCTCAAATGCATCCCAGAAGTCATTGGAAGGTTCCCCTTCTTGGAGTTGGTCATGCTGAACCTTTCAAGAATCTTATCTAAATAAGACTCTTGACTTAGTGATAACATCCATTGTGATCTATCTCGATAGATACGGATTCCCAATATGCGTTGTGCCTCACCCAGATCTTTCATCTGGAAATGGTTCTTCAACCATCCTTTTACCGAAGATACGAGAGGAATGTCATTCCCAATCAAGAGTATGTCATCGACATACAATATAAAGAAAACAATCTTGCTCCCACTCGACTTGATATATAAGCATGGTTCCTCGACCGATCGAGTGAAACCATAATCTTTTATTATCTGGTCGAAACGATGATTCCAACTCCGAGAAGCTTGCTTAAGTCCATAAATGGAACATTTAAGCTTGCACACTTTCTTAGGATTTTCAGGATCTATGAAACCTTCGGGTTGTACCATGTACAATTCCTCCTCCAAATAACCGTTTAAGAAGGCAGTTTTCACATCCATCTGCCAAATTTCATAGTCATTAAAATCGGCAATCGCTAAGATTATACGAATGGAACGCAACATAACTACGGGTGCAAAGATTTCATCATAATGCAATCCGTGCACTTGAGTGAAACCTTTTGCCACTAGTCGTGCCTTATAGGTATCTGGTTGCCCGTCTACAGAATGCTTTATTTTGTAAAGCCATTTGCACTGAAGAGGTCGTACCTTGTTAGGTAAATAACCAAGATCCCATACGTCATTCTCATACATGGAGTCCATCTCCGATTGCATGGCTTCAAGCCATAGCTTAGAGTCGGAACAGGTCATGGCACCTTTATAGGTAGCGGGTTCATTACTCTCTAGGAGCAAAACGTCATTTTCCTCGACCATACCAATGTATCTGTCTGGAGGATTAGAGACTCTACCCGACCTCCTAGGTTCCTGAGGAATGTTAACCGTGTCATTAGTTGAAGGAACATCTTCCTTTATCCGTTCCTCGGTAGTTGGTTCTTGAATCTCCGACAGCTCGAAGGTTTTATTACTTGACTTGTTCTCGAGAAATTATTTCTCTAAGAACTTTGCACTAGCCGCAACAAAAACTCGATGTTCGGTAGGCGAATAGAAGTAATGACCAAACATTCCTTTTGGATAACCAATAAAGTATGTCTTGACCGATCGCGGACCGAGCTTATCCTCGTGTCTCCTTTTGACATAAGCCTCACAGCCCCAAACCCGACTAAAGGACATGTTAGGGACCGTTCCCTTCCACATTTCATATGGAGTCTTGTCGACAGCTTTAGACGGACTTCGGTTAAGTATAAGAGCAGCTGACAAAAGAGCAAAACCCCATAATGAATCAGGTACTACCGTGTGACTCATCATGGATCGAACCATATCAAGAAGTGTTCGATTTCTCCGTTCGGACACACCATTTAATTGAGGTGTTCCAGGTGGAGTTAACTGTAAAACTATTCCACAGTCTTTAAGGTGTTGATCAAACTCATTTGAAAGTTATTCGCCACCCCGATCTGAACAGAGTGCTTTAACTTTTCTTCCCAGTTGGTTCTCAACCTTATTCTGGTATTCCTTGAATTTTTCAAAAGGCTCACTTTTATGCTTCATTAAGCAGACATATCCGTTTCTACTCAAATCATCCATGAAAGTGATAAAATATCTATAGCCGTATCTTGCGGTGATTGACATAGGTCCACATACATCAGTATGTATGAGTCCTAATAGGTCATTAGCGCGCATTCCAACACCTTTGAAGGAAATTAGAGTCATTTTGCCGATAAGACATGATTCACACGTGCCAAAAGATGAGAAATCAAATGTGGGGATAGTCCCATTCTCAATGAGTTTCTTTACACGTTTTTCATTTATGTGTCCCATTCGACAATGCCATAGATAAGTTTGATCTTTGTCACCAACCTTTAATTTCTTATTATTCGCATGTAATATATCTGTGGTTTGATCTAAGATATAAATTCCATTTATGGAAACTGCTTTACCATAAACCATTTCATTAAAAGAGAAAATACAGCTATTGTCCTTTATTGAAATTGAAAAACCGTCTTTATCAAGTACGGAAACAGAAATAATATTCTTAGATAAACTCGGTACATAGTAACAGTTATATAAATATAACTCAAAACCACTTGGGAGCTGGATTACGTATGTTCCCATTGAGACTGCAACAACTCTTGCTCCATTCCCGACTCGCAGGTCCACATCACCCTTTGCGAGGGGTGTGATGTTTTTTAGGCCCTGCAAATGATTACACAGATGAGAACCACAATCAGTATCAAGTACCCAAGTTCCGAAACTTGCATGGTTAATCTCAATCATATCAATATAAGATGACATACCAACAGGAGTAACGCGGCCTGCTTTTATGTCCTCACGGTACACGGGACAGTTCCTCCTCTAATGCCCAGTCTTGTGACAATGGTGGCACTCAACGTCACCGCCCTTGCTCTTTGCCTTGCCTTGTGAGCCACTAGTCTCACCAGGCCCACTCTTACCGTTTCCTGACTTCTTAAACTTTGGCTTTCCTACAGTTAGGTCGCCGTGAGCTTTGCCCTTACCCTTATTCTTGTTGGAAATCATGAGAACATCTTGCTTCATGCTCCCACTCAATTTCATATCCTTCTCGGTCTGTACGAGAAGTGAGTGTAGCTCATGAGGACTTTTCTTCATGTCATTCATGTAGTAATTTGCCCTGAAGAGGGCAAAACCATCATGAAGTGAATGAAGCATACGGTCAATGACTATGCTCTCACTGATTTTGCAATCAAGTGCCTCCAGTTTCTCGACATTCTCAATCATGTTAAGAATGTGTGGGCTAACCGGTTGGTCCTTTTGGAGTTTCGCATCAAAGAAGCGACAGGTATGCTCATAAGTAACGATTCTCGGTGCTTTTGAGAACTCATTAGTGAGCGTGGTGAAAATCTTGTTTGCACCTTGGGCAATGAAGCGTCTTTGCAAATTTGTTTCCATTGCAAAAATGAGTACGTTCTTTATCGCACCCGCTTCCATGACGAAGTCACTATAAGCAAGTGACTCGTTAGCTCTTGCATTGGGGCCTGGTTTGGCGGTATTGGCTCGATTAAGTACTTGAGCTTACCGTCGGCAATGGCGACATTCCGTAATGATGCCTCCCAGTCCGCAAAGTTGGACCCGTCATTCTTCAGTCGTGTGGACTGATTCATGTGGTCCATGAAAGTTTTGAGCCAGGACTCGCGTGCAAGTGTGGCACTTGGCATAGGGATTTCGTTATTTTCAGCCATTTGTTGTAAGCAGTATTATCAATATAAAACGAGTTCTACACTGCGAAAAGAAGAAGAAAAATATAATAAGCATACTCATCGTTATGATTTAAGTCTAATGCAAAAACTGTTATAATGCGTAGACTCAAGCATTTATACAATTGACCTCCCTCAAGAATTATATAAATGATCCCAAGACTCAATTATCTGTAAATTGATAAGCCAACCTCTTGGCTAATTCTACTTTTAGAATTCTTGGTTGATAAATTTCTGTAAATTCTATCTATAGTCCATCATAATAACGAGAAACTCTTCGGATTATAATGTTGAGGTAAAATAAGTCAACACCAACTACTTACCCAACGTAGAAGGGGTCATATGGAGAGTAAGATCCTATATGCCTACCGACGAAGAAGGGATTCATAGTTGTTTGGCCTTATAAAGACTAGTCTCAATTTTAGTTTTAGAGGAAGATCCCATCAACTTTATTTTAATTCATTTTAAGTAAACTAATATCTAGCATGCGAGAATGAATAAACTAAGGTGATGGCTTAAAAATGTGTGTGACATCTTCATGTCCATGATAACTAACATACAATCTATATGAGTCAATTTTCATGCATATTAGTAGGTGGTTTGGTTTAGGCGGAATATGATGCACTAATTATCATGCGATGAAAAGCAACAAGAAAGGAAAAACGTAAAATAAAACAAAGTCCTAGTGTGGCCTATCTACCAAAAGAACATAAATACAACTTTGGAATCCTTCCTAGGACCCGAGAAGCTTGTCTTGATGTTCCATCTTGGTCCATGTAGCGGGAGTGAGCAATCTAATCTCCATCTTTAGTCTTCTCAAAATTACAATTAATAAATTACAAAATAAACCTATTTACATTCTAATTTCAAAACCATAATACTAAAGAAAACCAAAGGAGATTCGAGATCTCAAAATTACATCAAGACTATGTTTCCATCATTACGAAAACATAATCAACTAAGGCCACACTAGGTAATACAAAATTACAACCGATTGCAAAAATACGTAAATTAAACCATTCAACAATTCATACAACTAAATAAAAATGCATCAACTATAAATTAACCATTCAAGACATAATTCCTTAATTATGTAGAGTAATTTATCCAAACCACCTATTTTAAAAATATCAAAATTATGTGACAATTCCTCAATTACTCACAATAATTCCAATCTTAATTCACATTAACTAGTGATATGAATTAATCCAACATTATTTTAAACCTCTTTAAAATAATTGGGTATCTAAAATTTGTGAACTTTTTCACAACAAACAATCATACATTATAAATTTAATGTATAATTATTATTGGCCAAAAACAAAAATAAAAACCGAAATTTTTTTTTTCTCTCTCGGCATTGTGCCCTAAAAAAACAAAAAAACAATTTTTTTTCTTTTCTCGGCATTTAGCCCTAAAAAAACAAAAAACAGTTTTTTTTTCTCTTTTCTCGGCATTTAGCCCTAAAAAAACAAAAAAAACAGTTTTTTTTCTTCTCTCGGCATTTAGTCCTAAAAAAAAACAAAAAACAGTTTTTTTTTTCTTTTCTCGGCATTTAGCCCTAAAAAAACAAAAAACAGTTTTTTTTCTCTTTTCTCGGCATTTAGCCCTAAAAAAACAGTTTTTTTTCTTCTCTCGGCATTTAGCCCTAAAAACAAAAAACAGTTTTTTTTATTGCTTTTCACGAAAAGAAAAAAAAAACTTATTAATGTGAACAAATTTGTTTAATGTTGCTATAATAACAAGATTGGCATAATCATCAATGTTTAATTTAAACATAGATCCAAACTAGATGATTCAATTTAACCTCTTAAAAAGAATATCCAAATTATGATTAAAACGATCATCACAATTGATTTGAACATTATTAAATTAACTTGTATGCCAAAACTATATAGCAAAAACAAATGAACATCATCAATCAAAACGATTTCCATTTACATTTTAATTTAATTCTTATTAAATCAAAACATCTACAAATTTATCATATTATCATCTTAACATATAAAAACAACAATATCAATAAATTAAATGGAAACAAAACATCAAAAAAACAGAAAAACTCTCGGCAAAAAAATTGGTTTCGGCCGAAAATATTTTTCAATTTTTTTTTTTGTTTTAATTCAATTATGAAAATCATATAAAATAATTTCGTGGCCTATGCTCTGATACCACTTGTGGGAAATATCGGTATATGTCATTAAGAAAATTTCGGATTATAACGAAATTATGAAATATGAAATTTCTAGTCATAAACGAATTGTATAAACAAAAGAGTAGAGATTAGAATTAACCTTCGGTCCTTGCAATTTGGCCTAAGAACAAATATCGAGATCCATATTCTCCAAATCGTTGCACCCAAAATGCTTTGAAAAATGCCTCTCCTTTTGCTAGAATGAGATCCCTAATTTCTAATGATTTTAGGGTTTTCTTTTGTGATGTGAGAATTAGGTCAAAAAGAAGTGAAGAAAATCCTCCCTTTTCTTTTTCTTTTAACCATCCAAATAAGAGCAAAATAAGGAAGATTTTTTTCTTCCTTTTTTTCTCACTTTGACCGAAGAAACCACCAACCAAAATACGGAGATAATCTTCTTATTTTTGTAGTTCTCATATTGTATAAAATGTGTATAATTATCAATTGTCGTTTATTTCGTCACGTATTAATAAGTCCACACACAACAGTTTGTAGTCGATTTATTAATACCGGTCTGACATCATTTAATATGACAATTTCGTATAATATATACATTAACTATAAATATCGCATATTTATAATTTGCTAATTAAATAAAACTGGTTACGTTTAATTACGAATTAACATCTTAATTCGTTTAAGCTAACATTATATACATTAATAAAATATAACAGTTTATACTCAATTTACGAATTAACAATTAATTCGTCTCAGCTAATATTATTTAATTGAATTAAATAATCGACTCATCATCACATTGACTAACCTTTTAGTCAAATACATGGACTAACCTTTTAGTCATATAAGGCATCAATGTGATTATATTTTCATATAATCACATCTCTCAAACACAACCTATAGGTGTGACTTTTAGGGACCAGTTGATCACCGCCATCAGTATGATAATAACGTCAAACTTCTAGCAAGCCAACCGTTATTAGTAAACGTTAATCAACTGATAAAATACTAAGTATACCCTGTGAACCTATAAGAGATTTATATACGTTATCACACTAACTGTGGAGGACACTAGCTCCAACAATCTCCCACTTGTCCTCACAAGTGTATGTGCGATAACCGATTCTCATATTCTAAAATTTCTCCCACTCAATGTAAAACAATTTGCAAAATCCGTATTCACAAAGGTCGTATTTTACAAGTGATCAATATCAAGAGTGGTTTTCCCGACTAGAGAGTAACTTAACTGATAAACGAATTATCATTCGAGCATGGCCATGCATTTCAGTTAAAACTCCTCGAGTGGCCCTGAGAAATGACTAAACCTGATAGAGGTTGGATATTTTCTTCAACTCGAATCCTGCAGATATAAGCACAGTATGAAATGACCCAGTAAAAATCTGCTTAGCCTCCTGTTACGGTCTACCATGAGAAAGAAACCAAAGTCACCCTAAAACTGTCTTAATCTCAAGAGACTGTCGATAGTCAAAAGAATCGACTCTAGGAACACAATGGACGTCCAATCCACGATCTGGCACTGAATGTTTTTAAACATTTAGGACTCCATTACGTTGTCACAATGTCCTACGAGGTATCGTTATAACTCACATCTGTGATTGATCAGCCAACCGTTTGACTTATGGCTCGTTGAACCCACTATCAATCAACTTCACGATATAATAGCCAGAGTTATCAGCTCATGTAGGCGATTACGGACGAAAACAAATATAATGTAATTCAGTTCACTTTGTGGCGTTCAAAGTTGTCGTACAATCCACATGAAAAACAAAATATGAAATAATACGATGAAGTTATAAATAGCATATGAAAAGGAAAATGTATCGAATCCATAATCAACTACTACAACTCAGGAACACGTTTAATTCCCATGGAAATAACGTGCCCTTCATGCTTATCATTTTTTAATGGTTTAGTGAGAGGATCCGCGATGTTATCATCCGAAGCTATCTTGTCAATCACTATCTCCTCTTGCTCCACGTAATCACGGATCAGGTGAGCCTTCCGATGTACATGTCTAGACTTGTTGCTAGACTTCGGCTCCTTGGCCTGGAAGATGGCACCTCTATTGTCACAATAGATGGTGATTGGGTCATTCGAACTAGGAACTATGGATAGTCCTTGTAAGAATTGACGCATCCATATAGCTTCCTTTCGCTTTCGAAGCGGCATAGTACTCGGATTCATAGTAGAATATGCTACAACTTCTGTTTGGAACTTTTCCAGTGACCGCACCATTAAGAGTAAAACGAATCCAGGTCGAGATTTTGAATCATCTCGATCCGTTTGGAAGCTAGCATCTGCGTAACCGATTGCAAATAGCTTAGCATCTCCTCCATAAGTCAATGCCCAATCCTTAGTCCTCCGTAGGTACTTAAGGGTGTTTTTAACAGCGATCCAGTGTGTTTCACCTGGATTGTTTTGATACCGACTCGTCATACTCAATGCATATGCCACGTCTGGACATGTGCATATCATGGCATACATGATTGATTCTATGGCTGATGCATAAGGAACTCGACTCATGCGTTCAACCTCTTTAGGTGTCGTGGGTGACTGAGACTTGCTCAAATGCATCCCAGAAGTCATTGGAAGGTTCCCCTTCTTGGAGTTGGTCATGCTGAACCTTTCAAGAATCTTATCTAAATAAGACTCTTGACTTAGTGATAACATCCGTTGTGATCTATCTCGATAGATACGGATTTCCAATATGCGTTGTGCCTCACCCAGATCTTTCATCTGGAAATGGTTCTTCAACCATCCTTTTACCAAAGATACGAGAGGAATGTCATTCCGAATCAAGAGTATGTCATCGACATACAATATAAAGAAAACAATCTTGCTCCCACTCGACTTGATATATAAGCATGGTTCCTCGACCAATCGAGTGAAACCATACTCTTTTATCATCTGGTCGAAACGATGATTCCAACTCCGAGAAGCTTGCTTAAGTCCATAAATGGAACGTTTAAGCTTGCACACTTTCTTAGGATTTTCAGGATCTATGAAACCTTCGGGTTGTACCATGTACAATTCCTCCTCCAAAGAACCGTTTAAGAAGGCGGTTTTCACATCCATCTGCCAAATTTCATAGTCATGAAAATCGGCAATCGCTAAGATTATACGAATGGAACGCAGCATAACTACGGGTGCAAAGATTTCATCATAATGCAATCCGTGCACTTGAGTGAAACCTTTTGCCACTAGTCGTGCCTTATAGGTATCTGGTTGCCCGTCTACAGAATGCTTTATTTTGTAAAGCCATTTGCACTGAAGAGGTCGTACCTTGTTAGGTAAATCAACAAGATCCCATACGTCATTGTCATACATGGAGTCCATCTCGGATTGCATGGCTTCAAGCCATAGCTTAGAGTCGGAACAGGTCATGGCACCTTTATAGGTAGCGGGTTCATTACTCTCTAGGAGCAAAACGTCATTTTCCTCGACCATACCAATGTATCTGTCTGGAGGATTAGAGACTCTACCCGACCTCCTAGGTTCCTGAGGAATGTTAACCGTGTCATTAGTTGAAGGAACATCTTCCTCCATCCGTTCCTCGGTAGTTGGTTCTTGAATCTCCGACAGCTCGAAGGTTCTATTACTTGACTTGTTCTCGAGAAATTCTTTCTCTAAGAACTTTGCACTAGCCGCAACAAAAACTCGATGTTCGGTAGGCGAATAGAAGTAATGACCAAACATTCCTTTTGGATAACCAATAAAGTATGTCTTGACCGATCGCGGGCCGAGCTTATCCTCGTGTCTCCACTTGACATAAGCCTCACAGCCCCAAACCCGAATAAAGGACAAGTTAGGGACCGTTCCCTTCCACATTTCATATGGAGTCTTGTCGACAGCTTTAGACGGACTTCGGTTAAGTATAAGAGCAAACAACAAAAGAGCAAAACCCCATAATGAATCAGGTACTACCGTGTGACTCATCATGGATCGAACCATATCAAGTAGTGTTCGATTTCTACATTCGGACACACCATTTAATTGAGGTGTTCCAGGTGGAGTTAACTGTAAAACTATTCCACAGTCTTTAAGGTGTTGATCAAACTCATTTGAAAGATATTCGCCACCCCGATCTGAACAGAGTGCTTTAACCTTTCTTCCCAGTTGGTTCTCAACCTTATTCTGGTATTCCTTGTATTTTTCAAAAGACTCACTTTTATGCTTCATTAAGTAGACATATCCGTATCTACTCAAATCATCCGTGAAAGTGATAAAATATCTATAGCCGTCTCTTGCGGTGATTGACATAGGTCCACATACATTAGTATGTATGAGTCCTAATAGGTCATTAGCGCGCATTCCAACACGTTTGAAGGAAATTCGAGTCATTTTGCCGATAAGACATGATTCACACGTGCCAAAAGATGAGAAATCAAATGTGGGGATTGTCCCATTCTCAATGAGTTTCTTTACACGTTTTTCATTTATGTGTCCCATTCGACAATGCCATAGATAAGTTTGATCTTTGTCACCAACCTTTAATTTCTTATTATTCGCATGTAATATATCTGTGGTTTGATCTAAGATATAAATTCCATTTATGGAAACTACTTTGCCATAAACCATTTCATTAAAAGAGAAAATACAGCTATTGTCCTTTATTGAAAATGAAAAACAGACTTTATCAAGTACGGAAACAGAAATAATATTCTTAGATAAACTGGGTACATAGTAACAGTTATATAAATATAACTCAAAACCACTCGGGAGCTGGATTACGTATGTTCCCTTTGAGACTGCAGCAACTCTTGCTCCATTCCCGACTCGCAGGTCCACATCACCCTTTGTGAGGGGTGTGATATTTTTTAGGCCCTGCAAATGATTACACAGATGAGAACCACAATCAGTATCAAGTACCCAAGTTCCGAAACATGCATGGTTAATCTCAATCATATCAATATAAGATGACATACCAACAGGAGTAACGCGGCCTGCTTTTATGTCCTCATGGTACACGCGACAGTTCCTCCTCCAATGCCCAGTCTTGTGACAATGGTGGCACTCAACGTCACCGCCCTTGCTCTTTGCCTTGCCTTGTGAGCCACTAGTCTCACCAGGCCCACTCTTACCGTTTCCTGACTTCTTAAACTTTGGTTTTCCTACAGTTAGGTCACCGTGAGCTTTGCCCTTACCCTTATTCTTGTTGGAAATCATGAGAACATCTTGCTTCATGCTCCCACTCAATTTCATATCCTTCTCGGTCTGTACGAGAAGTGAGTGTAGATCATGAGGACTTTTTTTCATGTCATTCATGTAGTAATTTGCCCTGAAGAGGGCAAAACCATGTCATTCTAGTTCAGTTCCTACGTTAATGGGTTCAGTATCTTCTATCACTGGTCCCCCTTCCCCTTCTTGCAGTATTTCAATTGAGTCAGGGTCTGTGTCATTCTCATCATCATCGTAAACAGAATTGCATTCAAGATAACACGAAGAGTAAGCAGAACCTGATTTATTCATATTAAGATTTGAGAAAAGTGGAAACAAAGAAGCCATCTGATCTGTGGTCAGTGGCGGTAAAGGGACAGCGGTTGGGACATTTCCCGAACTACTGTTCCTATTCGACACTAGGCTAGGAGAAACGAGGGGAGTGGGAATGACGACAGGAGGAGACTCTCTAGGAACTTCTCTAGACTTCGCCTCTGACTCCGACTCTGACTCTGACTCGAATTCATCATCTTCTGGTTCTCCTTTGAACATGTCTCCTTCTCCGGTAGTGAGCTTGAAGAGTCTTCCTTGATTTTTTGTCCACTTGATTGATTTTCTCCATCCTCTCTGCTAATTGGTGTTGATTTCTGTGTCCAGTGTGGCAATGATCTCATCTATGATGCTTTCGGCGCTCTTGATTAAGGGAAGATCTTGGAGGTAGACATCTTCCTCACTATCCGTCCATATCCCATTGATCACCTCTTGTTTTGGGGAGATAAGATGTGAGAAATCTAAGGTAGATTCGTCACTTGTAATCATCAGAACTCCAAGAGGATTCTGAGTGTTGTTAGGCTTACCACCAGGCGGTATTGGTAGGCGGCCGTCTTCAATCATGTCTTGAAGCAAATGTTTTAGCTTGTAGCATTTTTCTGTATCATGTCCCTTGTCTCTATGATATTCGCAATACGAATTCTCGTCCCAGAACTTGGATTTCTTTTCTGGTTCGGGCGTAGGGCCTATGGGTTGAAGCTTACCCTGTTTCATCAGTCTCTTTAGAGCATTAGAGTATGTGTCCCCAATATTAGTGAATTTTCTTGGTGGGGTACTCTTCTTAGATGGCTCGAGAAGGTTAACTTCATCAGTCTTGCTAGTAAAGCTGTAAGAACGACTTGTTGAGCCTTGATATCCATGACCTACCGTTTTGGACAAGAGCCCTTTACGGATGTCATCTTTGATCCTTGTTCCTAGTACAGTTAAGTCTTTGAAGGTCTTAATGTTTTGGTACCTCAAATGACTCGCATAGATGGGCTTTAAATTGTCCACGAATTTCTCCACGAGGGTAGCTTCATCTAGACGTTCAACAAGTTGAGTACTAGTCTTCCTCCACCTAGTTAGGAAGTCGGTGAAACCTTCTTTGTCATTTTGGGTAAGAACCTCTAAAGTGCGCATGTTGACTTGGATTTCGGCATTATCCGCATATTGCTTAGCGAACTCAATTGCGGCGTCGTCCCAGGTAGCAATCTTCTTGTGCTCTAGAGAATAGAACCATTGTCTTGGGATAGTGTCAAGAGATGAAGGAAATATCCTTAAGAACATCTCGGGTTTAATGCCTTTAATAGACATGTAATCCTTGAAAGCACGGATATGGTTCAAAGGGTTTTCATGCCCCTTGAATTTAGGGATATCCGTCATGTTGAAGTTGGTTGGCAATTTGGAGCTCACGACCTCATATTTGCGATTATTTTCTCTATAGATATCATCCCCTTTGAGATACATCAATTGTTCCTCCAAGTATTGGAGTCGTTTCTCAGCTGCAGTCATACCTATGGGAGGGTTAACCTCATGTGCTCCCATAGGAAGATTTTCATTCCCGAAGTTATTCACAAATTCATCAGACACTTTACTTTCTCGAGGAGGCAACCTTGTTTCCACAGTATATATTCGGCCCTCGATTGTGTCGAGGCGATCATACACTTGGTCTTGAGTGACTTGGAGACGAGCTAGCGCGGCTAGGATTTGATCATTACCATTCAGGGGTTGGTTGTTGCTTAGGTCGCTTGTGTCAGGCATCTTGGAAACTGAATAATAGATCGACGACGAATCAAAACACGATCGACCATTCTAGCAAACTTACTTGCAAAAAATGTTTTGACTTGTAGAGTGGGAGTGTGCCACTCGTGTTAAGTGAGTTTTTGAAGAAATGACAAAGTTGGAAAATGTTGGTCCTACTCAACTGTAGTGTAGTTGTAGGAGTGGACTCGAAGTGAGGTATTGAAATGGGCTTTGAGGCCCGAATTTTGACTCGACAATTGGACAGAGTTTTGACTGGTTTTGCGCTAATATTGGGCTTATGTTCGAAATTTTTACATTTTGAAAGAAATTTTGATTTTTACAAAAATTGTCGAGGTTTTGTTTAGAAATGGTGATCACATATGTTACAAGCATTTATACAGGCATTATAACGGGATGCTGAGTGCATTTAAAAGAGTTTTGGCTTAAAGGGTGGGTTGCCATACCGAACAATCAAACCCGGGGTCTGTGGAGAGGCTCGTACCAAACAAGAGTAAGGCCGATTCCTAGTCCATTTCCTCGAGTAGTGAAAGTCCTTGATACAAACAAGAGTAAGTACCACGGTATGGATGACGTCAATCGCTATCCATCCTTAGGCCCAAATTAGAATTTGGACTGTCTAGACGGGACGATTGGTCGAATTGGTTGGGTTGGGCCTAGGAAGGCCGAACAAAATGGTCTAGGAAGACCGAGTTATGAAAATCGACAACTGTCTTGTACAAACTATTCCCTAACCTTGTTCAAGTTTCACCCTTGGCAACACGTAAGTGAATTAATCCCCAGCGGAGTCGCCAAATTGTGGACGCGGGCCCACGGGGACAAAAAGCGAGCAGGCTTTTCTTGTGCATTTGTGGAGTTGCCACCAGTTTATTATGGAAAATTGAAAACCGTTCGAATACCTCGTGCCATGTCAAGACACAAAGTAGTGACATGAACACCAAGAACTCGTTACCCTTAGCATTCTATGTCTAGAATGACTCTCGTGGATGCCAATGAACACGGATGTTCATAGAGATCTGGAGTAAGGGGTGAGGGTACGTATTAGGAAGCTCTTTTGATCGAACACCTAATCCCGCCCGCCTCGATAGCGGCCTCTACTAATGATTAGGAAAATTGTCTATACTCGATATGTTGTCGATTTATATGCATGCAATGCAACATTCATTAGATTAATCCTAGCATGTGAGAATTAATACTAAGTCGGTTATCACGTAATTTAACATGCAATTGAGTCGAAGTAGAAATTTAAGATCGATTACATGTGAGAGCATACAAGCAATATGATAAAAGAAATACAATAAAAATACAAAAAAGAAATTTACAATAATTACATTGGATTAATTGATTTATGTCGAAAATACATTTAAAACGGATAATTTTAGAAAAGAAAGAAAGAATAAATAAACAAACAGAAATTAGGTGATAATACGATTAATAGTAAATTAAATACGTAAACTAATAAACTAAGTCAAGGCAGAAACGGGAGTTCGGAGACAGAACTCAACCAGGAACAGGCGCAGTAGAGCTGCGTCCTTTGGAAGAGGCGCAGCAGACGCTGCGTCTGTTCCTGAGCTCAGTTCTGGCTGTGAAGCCGGAATTGCAAATCGTTAATATTCATTGGTGATTTTAATACTTGATTATATTATTTAACTCGGATGGAAGTGGTTTAACAGATTATTTACATGTGATTGAGGTCATAAAAACGATAAAACATGGATAAAAACTAATTAGGACGAATTAATTACAAGATTAAAAGAGATTAATAATTTACAAATTAAACAAACTAAACAAATTAATTAGGTTAACGACGAATTAATGATGGTAACGATAAATAACGAATGAAAATATATCAAAGATGAATTCGAGAGACTCAATATGGATGAATCGAACCTCTAAAAACCCGAATTGACTTAAATGACGAAAACCCGCAAATATTAATTATAAGGGATTTAAGTCGGGATGCTACTGATGGTAAGTTATTAATGAATTACAGGTTAAAATTATCATATTAGAATTATTGTGTTGAAAGAAACATGAACAATTGAAAGCAAAATAAAACATACAGACGAACAAAAGACGAAGGAAGAAGAAAGGAAGCAGGAACTGCGGCAGCCTCAGGAAGAGGCGCAACAGGTGATGCGTCCCTTCGAAGAGGCGCAACAGTTGCTGCGTCCTTTCTCGACGTTTGTCTCCTGATAATCCGTAAAAAGGGTTTTAAATAAGATTTTATAAATCGGTTTTAAACATATTTTCGACATAAATCTTACAATAATGATTATAAAAATAAAGAACAATAATTAAAAGAGAAGGATTTACACCCTCAGACTTACATGTTTGACGAAACGAGATTGACTAAGTTAATGTTTAGTGATGCTCGACTCGAATGTACGACGAACATGCCCTCTTAGAGGAATTAAACAGATTGATTAAGTTGATTGATTGTGGAGTTGGTCAAATTGGTCGGTCATGCAAAACAAGGCTGGTACTCTGAAAGACCCGAGCTTACGTGGTCGAAAGTTCAAGCACGTAGACACCAAAAAGTAAGAACGTGGTCTAGAATGAAAAGGGAGAAGAGAAGGGCGGACACTCGCGTGAGAAATATGTGAGACCGAAGGTCTCTATTTATACTATTCACACGACGGAAATTAGGATTTTCGGAGAAACTTTGGAAGTGAATCTCGAAAAGATACGGAAAATACGCAGAAAAGGACTGAGGAAGAGGCGCAGCAAGCACTGCGTCTCTCGGAAGAGGCGCAGCACCTGCTGCGTCTTTTCCTCAGTGGTTTCCTCCTGCGGAAGAAAGATTTCCGTGTTTCTATTATGGAATAGCGGATTAATCTTATTTCCTTAATATTTTATATGATAATTTTGTGATATATTTTACCAAAGATTAAAATATTGGAAAATATGGAATAGAAATATCCGGAACATTCCAGAACATTTTGACTCGGCATTTTAAACGGTTATTAGAAAATGAAGACGATTTTTGACCCGGACTCCAAATGTACTCTAATTACTGTCAAAACGACCGTATCGGCGCGTAGATGATGACTATGAGGTAGACACAAGTGTTTGAGCGATCGCTTGATGATAAACTTACGAACTGTCACACATCATTCCGTGTACCAAACATGCGGCCCAATCATCACCGGGTGGTTTGCGTGAGGTGCAGAAATGAGGTATCTACAGCTTTGATTTTGGTAGGATCAATTTTCCATGTCCCTTTTGCTGACGACGTGTCCCAGGAGTTTTCCGGAGGTGACCCCAAATGCACATTTCTGAGGATTTAGTCTCATGTTGTATTTTCGAAGGCGAGCGAAGAATTTTTGAAGGGCTCTGATGTGGCCGTCCCGCTCTTTTGATTTGATGATCATCTCATCGACATATACCTCCACTTCCTTGTGCATCATGTCATGTAAAAGAGTGGTGGCGGTTCTTTTTTAGGTTGCTCCGGCATTGATTAGACCGAAGGGCATGACGGTGTAGCAGTATGTACCCCACTGTGTAGTAAATGCAGTCTTGTGCATGTCTTCCTATGCCATTTTGATCTGGTTGTACCCAGCATACCCGTCCATAAATGATAAAAGGGCATGCTCGGTGGTGTTATCCACCAGGATGTCAACATGTGGCAGATGGAAGTCATCTTTTGGACTTGCTTTGTTCTGGTCTCCAAAGTCGACGTAAACCCGGATTCTCCCGTCTTTCTTGGGTACAAGAACTATGTTGGCCACCCAGTCAGAGTATTCTGAAACTTTGATGAATCCGGCTTTGAACTGTTTGTCTACCTCTTCCATGATTTTCATGGCCCATTCAGGACGCATATGGAGCAACTTTTGTTTCACGGGCTTAGCTTCGGGTTTAATGGGTATCCTATGCTCTGCAATCTCTCTGTCGATCCCAGGCATGTCTTTATAGGACCATGCGAATACGTCCTTGTATTCGTGTAGAAGGTCGATGAACTGCTGCCTTTCCGAGGGGTTAAGGGTGGTCTCTATCCTAAGTTCTTGAGGCGTGTTGTCGGTCCCTACTTTAATGGGTATGGTCTCCTCAATGATGGGTGTCCTATCCTCCCGTTTGTCATGTTCCTTGGCTAGGTGAGGTGGGTAGTCACTCAAGTCAAATTCCTCATATTCGTTCACAATGGCATTACAGTTAAATTGAGACGAGTCGTACACAAACTTAGCGTTCATTAAGTCGACTTGAGCAAAAAGCTCGGATAGGATATACATCTCATGGGCAGTCAGAGGCGACGTAGTGGAGGAGGTGGCCCCTGGAACAGGCTCCAGGTTGCTACCTTCCGCGGGAGTGGGGATGACCCTAGTTAACTCGGCCTCTGAGGCTGCCACGAGTTTATGATAAAACAGTGGAAATAGGACTTTGACCGGAGCATCAGGAGCGCTAGGAGCTAAGACAGACTCTGACCCAGACTCAGACTCGGACTCCTTTTCATCTTCACTTCCCTCTTTGAACATAGGGCCCTCTTCCATTGTGATCTTGAGAATGCGGCCTCGCCGATTGGTCTACTTGATAGATTTACTCCAGCCTTGTGTAGCTTTCTCTGGGTCAGCATCAGAGATTAAGGTAGTGGGATCAAAATGGTTATCCTTGAGGTCAATGTTGATAATTTACTAATAGCCGAGATGCTTGATGTTGTTTTCTCCGAAGAGGAGACTCACACATTGCCAGTCCAGGCATGGGGTCGATTCATATTTGGTTGACGCAGCCTTGGTGTTGTCGGGGATGAAGTACAGTCTTGAAAGACCTCTACGCCCGAATGTTTAACCTTAGCTACGAGGTCGTAGATTAGCTCAGGAAAGCCGTTGTAGAGTCCGGACTCTCCCTTGGGGACGAAATATCCATTGAGAGTCAAATGGTAGGGACGGAGGATGACTCCGTGCTTTTTGCGCTTCGATACTAAGAGATTCATTTCCTGGATGTCTTCATCGGTTGGCTCATAGCCTAGCCCGAAGGGGATGTTGGGGACCTTGGCCTGCTTCATGGGAGGCAAGGTGCTCTTCAGCGGATTGAGAGGTAGGACCGGGAAAGAACCCTGGCGCATCAAAATGCGGTTGACTGTGAGGTTCGAGAACGGGTCATAATCAAAAGATGCTGATTCATCGGTTAGGGCATTTACAGCTTGGAATCCCCACATTTCACTGTCGTCCTCTTCAATGACCTGAGAGGTTATTCCCTTCTTTATGATAGCCTTAATCGGGGATGCGGGAATTGTGATTGTTTTCCCGTTGAAAGGGACCCTGATTTTCTGATGGAAGGTTGAGGTGACGGCCTTGGCGGCGTGAATCCAGGGGCGTCCCAGAAGCATGTTGAAAGAGGCGTCGATATCAACCACCTGAAAACTGGCTTGTCTTTCTAGGTGTCCAGTTGCAATGGTCAAGGTGATGAGCCCCGCAACCTTACGACGGGTGCCGTCATAGGCGCGTACTCCTTGATTAGTCGGGAACAAGTCAACTTCCTTGATACCCAGTTTATGAGCCGTCTTGAGGGTAATGACGTTGACCGTTGATCCGTCATCCACTAGAACCATAGGTATGTTTTTTTTAAGGCACTATACATTGATGTACATGGCCAGGTTATGGTTGGCTTCGAATGGAGGGATATCTTCATCATAGAAGATGATCGGGTTGTTCAGGTCGGGGATGTCCCTTGTTATGTGTGCTACCACTTCTTCAGGAGAGGAGGTAGAGGGAACCGTCAACTTTCCCAAGGCTTGTAGCAAAGCCTGCTGATGTTCGAATGATTTAGCGATCAGTTGCCAAATTGAAATTTCGGCTTTCGCCTTTTGAAGTTGTTTATGGATCGAGTTTTCGGGAACCTTGGGTTGAGTGTCCACGTCCGGGACGACTTGGTCATTTGTGGTTGGATTGGTTGTATTGTTCGGATTTTTGTATGGGCGCCTGGATCGGGCAAAGTGGCCGATCTCTTTTGCCTGTTTGCCTTTTCCCGGAACAATGTAGACATCCTCTGCGTCGTCTCTCCAGATACTGTTGATCTCGGGGTCACGAGGATACCTTGGAGGGGTATTCCTATGCGGGTAGTTTTTGTAGGGGATGTTCTTGTGGTTATGATTATTGTGGGGTTGATTATTGTGGGATTGATTAGGGTGAGGTGCATGCCAGAATGGTCACGGGAGCAATCCTTTCTGGAACTGGGAGTTTTGGGTGCTCATACGACCCTCCCTTGGGCGTGGTGTTGGTGTTGGCGGGTTGAAAATAAACCTATGGTCGATGTCCTCATGTCGGGTGATTCTTTCTGAGAGATTCACTATGGCTTCTTCAACCTTCGGGAACATGCTGAGCATGGTTGCGGCGCTGAACACGAACATCCCATCTGGGGTGTCCTTTTCCAAGGCATTCACCTCGTCATCAATAGGTAGGATGAGGTGTGAGCAATCTAGGGTTGGCTCGTCATCAGAGATGGCATTGATTCCCAAGGGCTTTGTCTTGTTATTTGGTTTTGTTGGCGGAAGTAAAGCTAATTCCCCTTTCTCGATCATATCTTAAATAGCGTGCTTCAGCTTAAAGCAGGCTTCCGTGTCATGCCCTTTGCCTTGGTGGTATTGGCAGTAGGCATTGGGATTCCAGAAACTGGTTTTCTTGGCCTCGGACGGGTCAGGAGTGGGCCCAATCGACTGTAGTTTCCCTTGGTCCATGAGTCTTTTTAGGGCACTGGCATAGGTTGTTCCCAAGTTTGTGAACACCCTTTGAGGACGCTCAGTTTTCTTTGTGGTTGGTTCGAGGAGGTTGACCTCACCAATTTTGTTTGTCTAACCTTAAGGACGAGATCCGGTTGATGTAGATCCCTGATAGCCTGTATCGGTGGTTTTGGCTAGAACTCTCTTGCGTAGGTCGTCTTTAATGCGGGTTCCGAGGATTTGTAGGTCCTGGAATGTTTTGATGTTTTGATATCTCAGTAGATTGGCATACACTGGATGGAGGTTGTTGACAAACTTCTCCACCAGAGTTGATTCACTCGGCTTACTGACCAATTGGGTGCTTACCCTCCTCCAACGGGTTAAGAATTCTGTGAACCCTTCCTTGTCATTCTGAGTCAGGACCTCAAGAGTGCGGGTGTTGGCTTGGATTTCGACATTATCGGCGTACTGTTTGGCAAAATCAACAGCGACTTCATCCCAAGTGGTAATGCTCTTGGGGTCGTGGGAATAGTACCATTGGCGGGGAATTGGTTCCAGGGACGATGGAAAGATGTGGACATGGGCCACGGGGGCGCTTGGGAAACAAGCGTTTGCATTTGTGGAGTCGCCACCAATTTGTTGTGGAAAATTGGAAACCGTTCGAATACCTCGTGTCATGTCAAGACACAAAGTAATGACATGAACACCAAGAACTCGTTACCCTTAGCATTCTATGTCTAGAATGACTCTCGTGGATGCCAATGAACACGGATGTTCGCAGAGATGTGGAGTAAGGGGTGATGGTACGTATTAGGAAGCTCTTTTGATCGAACACCTAATCCCGCCCGCCTCGATAGCGGCCTCTACTAATGATTAGGAAAGTTATTCATACTTGATATATTGTCAATTTATATGCATGCAATGCAACATCCATTAGATTAATCCTAGCATATGAGAATTAACTAAGTCGGTTAACACGTAATTTAATCATACAATTAATGTCAAAGTATAAATTTAGGGATCGATTACATATGAAGGCATACAAGCAATACGATGAAAGAAATACAATGAAAATACAATAAAGAAAATTACAATAATTATATTGGATTAATTGATTTATGTCGAAAATACATCTAAAACGGATAATTTGGGAAAAGAAAGAATAAAGGAGTTAACGATCAGGAATTAGGGTGATAATACGACTAATAATAAATTAATACGTAATTAAATAACTAAGTCAAAGCAACAACGGAAGTTCAGGGACGGAAATCAACCAGGAACAGGTGCAGCAGAGCTGCGTCCCTTGGAAGAGGCGCAGCAGTTGCTGCGTCCGTTCCTTGGCTCAGTTCTGGCTGTGAAGCCGGAATTGCAAGTCGTTAACATTCGTTGGTGATTTTAATGATCGATTAACATTATTTGACTCGGATGAAAGTGATTATCAGATTATTTACATGCGATTAACGGTCATAAAAACAATGAACATGGATGAAACTAATTAGGACGAGTATTTACAAGATTAAAGGGTTAATTAATTAATATAAACTAACAAACTAACTAATTAATTAGGTTAAATACGATGGATTAATGACGGACTAATGATGATAAAAAGGTTGAAATATATCAATGACGAATTCCAGAAACCCAATATGAATGAATCGAATTTCTACAACCCGGATTTGACTTTAATGACGAAAACCCGCAAATATGAATTACTTGGGATTTAAGTCGGGAATTTATGACGGATTAAATATTAATGATGATGAATATATTACATGTCAGAATGATTATGCTTAGATTGTTATATTAAAACAAGGAACAACTGAAGAAAGAAATAAAACAAACGAATCATCAAAGGACGAATGAAGAAGAAAGGAAGCAGGAACTGCGGCAGCCTCACGAAGAGGCGCAGTAGGTACTGCGTCCCTTCGAAGAGGCGCAGCAGTTGCTGCGTCCTTTCTCGACGGTCATCTTCTGGTAATCCGCAAAAGGGATTTAAAGCATGGTTTTAGAAATCGGTTTTAATACATATTTTCGACATAAACCTTACAATAATGATTACAAAAAATAAAGAACAATAATAAAATAGGGATTATACACCCTCAGACTTACATGTTTGACGAAACGAGATAAACTAAGTATACGTTTAGTGATGCTCGACTCGAATGTAGGCGAAAGTGCCCTCGTAAGAGGAAAACGAATAAGATTGATTAAAAAAGTTGATTATGGTGGAGTTGGTCAAATTGGTAGGTCATGCAAAACGAGGCTGGTACTCAGAAGGATCCGAGCTTACGTGGTCGAATGTTCAAGCACGTAGGCGCCAAAAAGTAAGAACGTGGTCTAGAATGCAAAGGGAGAAGAGAAGGGCGGACACTCGCGTGAGAAATATGTGAGACCGAAGGTCTCTATTTATACTAATCACGTGGAAGAAGTAGGGTTTTCGGAGAAACTTTGGAAGTGAATCTCGAAAAGATACGAAAAAATACGCAGAAAAGGACTTGGGAAGAGGCGCAGCAGTCAATGCGTCCCTTGGAAGAGGCGCAGCACCTGCTGCGTCCTTTCCCAAGTGGTTTCCTCCTGCGGAAGAAAGATTTCCGTGTTTAGTTTATGGAATAACGGAATAATTTAGTTTTCCTTAATATTATGTGTGAATATTACGGGAAATTGTAACACCCCCATTTATTCAGGAGCCTTTAGCTAGACATTCCCAAGTAAATGAGAGCGTTACCATCTTGGTTTCCCGAGGTAGTGTATAACAAAGTACAACAAACCAAAGTACTTTAAATTAAAACTTTAGTAAATACATGCTTATTACAATTTAACTAACTAAAACTTAAAATAAAATAATTACAACTCGCAGCGTAAATAAATAAAGTGATATAACTACATTTGTGATCTAGACTGTTGCAGGTCCGAAAGCTCACACGCCCAAGCTCCCCATATCCAGCTAACTCAAAACCTGCTATTTAAATCTGCTCCCCATTTAACCGGAAATATTAAATGGTTCACCACAGGATGCCATCAATTAAAGCAGGCATCAATTTTATTTTGACACAGAAGCAAACAAGTCAACCAATGGTTGAGTAGGATAAAATACATGAAAACAACCAATCTTCCACAACTATCAATATTCCAATCTTAACTGTTCACATGTCACATCTCGACATCAACTATCCACGTTATCCACCAGAGACTAAGCCTGGGGCAGTCCAAATACTCACACACGTTATCCACCAGAGACTAAGCCTGGGGCCTTCCAATTAATCACACACGTTATCCACCAGAGACTAAGCCTGGGGCAGTCCAATCACCACTCACGTTATCCACCGAGACTAAGCCTGGGGCGTCAATTCTCATAAACCATTCTCGTAATTAAACACGACAATCATGTATATAAACCATCCAATTAAATAACATCACAAACTAAATTGCCAATCAACCATATATCATAACCGTATGATAAATAACACCAATTACACAATCAGTTAAGTAGATTATCCTACCTAGTCAGCGAATTCCAATAACGCAATCCGAGTAAATATAAATCCAATTAACACGGCTTCTCACAAATCCATCACCTATACAAGTAATTATTATAATTACTAATTATTCACTTTATTTAAATAATTCAATTAATTATAAATTAATTATGTTAATTATGTACTCGTATAATTTAATTCAAAAACCCGTTTCAATAAGACAAAACCCGAGTACCCATTTAAACCCGTATCAAGTATTAACCCGTCTTGATAAATAAATAAATAAAATCAATCGCCCAACCCATTCACGTGTGAAACACATGAAAGCAACCCACAAACACCAACCTCATACTCACGACAAAACCGTGTTCAACAGCCCACCAAAACCCGTCCTTCACAACTCATCTAGCCACCATCGGCTCCACTGAAGCCTGCCATCTCCTAGCCCACACCACGGCACACCCCGAAGACCACTAACCACCAGTCTAGCCATCCCCCACAACCCGTATAAACACGCCCTAACCTCCTCCCTTTAGCCTGACGCAAACAAAAACACAAACAACGTCTTCACCCTTGACCACCCTCACGCCACCAGATACCACCACCTGAAACTCCCTCTGCCATCCTAGTCACGACACTAACCAACCCGTCACAACCACTCACGGCCACAACCCACGACACCGCCAACAATAACAACAAGCAACAAAACTCCTCTATTTTCGCAAAAATCTGTCACCCTTTGCACCACGTGCAACCTTCAGCCTCCCTAGGACCACCAATATGATCGACTAATCACCCCCGAGCCAACCACCTAAGTCTGGTCTCAAAACAGTTAGGTTCGAGTCGAGTCCAGTGGGTTTAAATTCCCTTGTTAAAAAACGGTCTCAATTACGAACCACCACCCCCTGCGTTTTCCGGCCAACCAACCACGGCAAAAACCACACTTGACCACCACATATGTTTACCCAACACCAGGAACCACCCTACCTCAAACCCAGGTCAGCCAAACCTCTGTTTTCGGTTCAAAATCGTATAAAACGTGTAAAACAACATAAACAACCACCCATAAAAACCCGCCTGAAACACCTCTCTCCCGTCGGTCAATGGTGGTCAAAGTTGGGTCCGGTCAATCCCTGGTGTCCCACAGTCAATGTCATGGTCTCGGGTCGGTCAACGGTTGTCTATATAACGAGTTATATTAGTCTTAAGGTGCGTATGTCATGAGACGATTAGAAAATTACCTTGTGACGATCTCCTAGCTAGTTATTTCTTCTCTTTTCTCTTATGTGAATTATTTGTGTTTTATGACCAATAAAGTCTATTTATATAGGTAGGTCATAGGTATAAGGAAGCAATTAGGAAACTATATAATTACCATATTATTTCTAGTATACAAATACGATGATTATTATTATTATTATTATTATTATTATTATTATTATTATTATTATTATTATTATTATTATTATTATTATTATTATTATTATTATTATTATTATTATTATTATTATTATTATTATTATTATTATTATTATTATTATTATTATTATTATTATTATTATTATTATTATTATTATTATTATTATTATTATTATTATTATTATTATTATTATTATACTTTAAATACTCAGTCCAACACATCTTCCTGACTCGTCCATTACTTTATTATTAGTTACCATCTTATTTGCAATTATTAATATAAATGTCTTTTAATTAATTATTAAAATTACATAAATAATTCTTTTAATTACTTATTAAATTACGGGGTATTACAAAAATTGTTTACCAAAGATTAAAAGATTTATAAAAGATTTATAAAATATGGAATAGAAATATCCGGAACATTCCAGAACATTCCGACTCGGCATTTTAAATGGTTGTCAGAAAATGAAGACGGTTTTAGGCCCAGACTCCAAATGTACCCTAATTACTGCCAAAACGACCGTATCGGCACGTAGATGACATTTAAGAGGTAGACATAAATGTTTGAGCGATCACCGGCTGATAAACTTACGAACTGTCACAAATCGTTCCGCGTACCAAACATGCGGCCCAATCATCACCGGGTGGTTTGCGGGAGGTGCAGAAATGAGGTATATACAGAGCCCCCACTTTGACTGAGGCTTGGACAAGGCGAAAGTCAAAGTATAGCCATCAGGTCAATCGAAGATTACGACATGACGAATATGGCGACGCGAGGCGGCTCAACGGGTCTAAGCCAAGGAATTGTCGTCGGGAACATTTTAGAGTGTGTCGACTATCGGGGAGAGTCGTTTAAAGTCCATTAGACTGCGTGGGGAGGCTCGCCAGCCATAAGAAGAGACCATACCTGAAATTCCTTGGAACTCCATGGAAAACAAAACGCGATATTGGGAGAATACAGCAGGACACAGTCTGGAACTGCTGGGAGAAATCTGCTTGTGTTCAGCTTCAAACAAACTTCGGAAGTATTTGGGGTCGATGTTGATCTCCATGTCTCGAGAGAGAAGTGACTGTCGGTCGTGAACTCTCGCTGGGGGGACATAATCGGTAACTTATCTCCATATCTCGAGAGGGAAAGTCTATCCGTGTACTCTCGCTGGGGGAAAGCAGAACCTGATTTATTCATAAAAAAATTTGAGAAAAGTTGAAACAAAGAAGTCATCTGTTCTGTAGTCAGTGGCGGTAAAGGGACAGCTGTTGGGACATTTCCCGAACTGCTGTTGCTACTTGATGCTAAGCTAGGAGAAATAAGGGGAGTGGGAGTGACGATAGGAGGAGACTCTTGTGGGAAATATCGGTATATTTCATTAAGAAAATTTCGGATTATAACGAAATTATGAAATATGAAACTGCTAGTCATAAACGAATTGTATAAACAAAAGAGTAGAGATTAGAATTAACTTTCGGTCCTAGCAATTTGGCCTAAGAACAAATATCGAGATCGAAATTCTCCTAATCGTTGCACCCAAAATGCTTTGAGAAATGCCTCTCCTTTTGCTAGAATGAGATCCCTAATTTCTAATGATTTTAGGGTTTTCTTTTGTGATGTGAGAATTAGGTCAAAAAGAAGTGAAGAAAATCCTCCCTTTTCTTTTTCTTTTAACCGTCCAAATAAGAGCAAAATTAGGAAGATTTTTTACTTCCTTTTTTTCTCACTTTGACCGAAAAAACTACCAACCAAAATAAGGAGATAATCTTATTATTTTGGTAGTTCTCATATTGTATAAAATGTGTATAATTATCAATTGTCGTTTATGTCGTGACGTATTAATAAGTCCACACACAACAGTTTGTAGTCGATTTATTCATACCGGTCTGACATCATTTAATATGACAATTTCGTATAATATATACATTAACTATGAATATCGCATATTTATAATTTGCTAATTAAATATAACTGGTTACGTTTAATTACGAATTAACATCTTAATTCGTTTAAGCTAACATTATATACATTAATAAAATATAACAGTTTATATTCAATTTACAAATTAACAATTAATTCGTCTCAGCTAATATTATTTAATTGAATTAAATAGTCGACTCATCATCACATTGACTAACCTTTTAGTCATATAAGGCATCAATGTGATTATATTTTCATATAATCACATCTCTCAAACACATCCTATAGGTGTGACTTTTAGGGACCAGTTGATCACCGCCATCAGTATGATAATAACGTCAAACTTCTAGCAAGCCAACCGTTATTAGTAAACGTTAATCAACTGATAAAATACTAAGTATACCCTGTGAACCTATAAGAGATTTATATACGTTATCACACTAACTGTGGAAGACACTAGCTCCAACAATCTCCCACTTGTCCTCACAAGTGTATGTGCGATAACCGATTCTCATATCCTAAAATTTCTCCCACTCAATGTAAAACAATTTGCAAAATCCGTATTCACAAAGGTCGTATTTTACAAGTGATCAATAGCAAGAGTGGTTTTGCCGACTAGAAAGTAACTTAACTGATAAACGAATAATCATTCGAGCATGGCCATGCATTTCAGTTACAACTCCTCGAGTGGCCCTGAGAAATGACTAAACCTGATAAAGGTTGGATATTTTCTTCAACTCGAATCCTGCAGATATAAGCACAGTATGAAATGACCCAGTAAAAATCTGCTTAGCCTCCTGTTACAGTCGACCATGAGAAAGAAACCAAAGTCACCCAAAAACTGTCTTAATCTCAAGAGACAATCGATAGTAAAAAGAATCGACTCTAGGAACACAATGGACGTCCAATCCACGACCTGGCACCGAATGTTTTTAAACATTTAGAACTCTATTACGTTGTCACAATGTCCTACGAGGTATCGTTATAACTCGTATCTGTGATCGATCAGCCAACCGTTTAACTTATGGCTCGTTAAACCCACCATCAATCAACTTCACAATATAATAGCCAGAGTTATCAGCTCATGTAGGCGATTACAGAAGAAAACAAATATAATGTAATTCAGTTCACTTTGTGGCGTTCAAAGTTGTCGTACAATCCACATGAAAAACAAAATATGAAATAATACGATGAAGTTATAAATAGCATATGAAAAGGAAAATGTATCGAATCCATCATCAACTACTACAACTCAGGAACACGTTTAATTCCCATGGAAATAACGTGCCCTTCATGCTTATCATATTTCAATGGTTTAGTGAGAGGATCTGCGATGTTATCATCCGAAGCAATCTTGTCAATCACTATCTCCTCTTGCTCTACGTAATCACGGATCAGGCGAGCCTTCCGATGTACATGTCTAGACTTGTTGCTAGACTTAGGCTCCTTGGCCTGGAAGATGGCACCTCTATTGTCACAATAGATGGTGATTGGGTCATTTGAACTAGGAACTATGAATAGTCCTTGTAAGAATTGACGCATCCATATAACTTCCTTTGCTGCTTCTGAAGCGGCATAGTACTCGGATTCAGTAGTAGAATCTGCTACAACTTCCTGTTTGGAACTTTTCCAGCTGACCGCAGCACCATTAAGAGTAAAAACGAATCCAGACTGAGATTTTGAATCATCTCGATCCGTTTGGAAGGTAGCATCTGCGTAACCGATTGCACATAGCTTAGCATCTCCTCCATAAGTTAATGCCCAATCCTTAGTCCTCCGTAGGTACTTAAGGATGTTTATAATAACGATCCAGTGTATTTCACCTGGATTGTTTTGGTACCGACTCGTCATACTCAATGCATATGCCACGTCTGGACGTGTGCATATCATGGCATACATGATTGATCCTATGGCTGATGCATAAGGAACGCGACTCATGCGTTCAACCCCTTCAGGTGTCGTGGGTGACTGAGACTTGCTCAAATGTATCCCAGAAGTCATTGGAAGGTTCCCCTTCGTGGAGTTGGTCATGATGAACCTTTCAAGAATCTTATCTAAATAAGACTCTTGACTTAGTGATAACATCCGTCGTGATCTATCTCGATAGATACGGATTCCCAATATGCGTTGTGCCTCACCCAGATCTTTCATCTGGAAATGGTTCTTCAACCATCCTTTTACCGAAGATACGAGAGGAATGTCATTCCCAATCAAGAGTATGTCATCGACATACAATATAAAGAAAACAATCTTGCTCCCACTCGACTTGATATATAAGCATGGTTCCCCGACCGATCGAGTGAAACCATACTCTTTTATCACCTGGTCGAAACGATGATTCCAACTCCGAGAAGCTTGCTTAAGTCCATAAATGGAACGTTTAAGCTTGCACACTTTCTTAGGATTTTCAGGATCTATGAAACCTTCGGGTTGTACCATATACAATTCCTCCTCCAAATAACCGTTTAAGAAGGCGGTTTTCACATCCATCTGCCAAATTTCATAGTCATGAAAAGCGGCAATCGCTAAGATTATCCGAATGGAACGCAGCATAACTACGGGTGCAAAGATTTCATTATAATGCAATCCGTGCACTTGAGTGAAACCTTTTGCCACTAGTCATGCCTTATAGGTATCTGTTTACCCGTCTACAGAATGGTTTATTTTGTAAAGCCATTTGCACTGAAGAGGTCGTACCTTGTTAGGTAAATCAACAAGATCCCATACGTCATTCTCATACATGGAGTCCATCTCGGATTGCATGGCTTCAAGCCATAGCTTAGAGTCGGAACAGGTCATGCCACCTTTATAGGTAGCGGGTTCATTACTCTCTTGGAGCAAAACGTCATTTTCCTCGACCATACCAATGTATCTGTCTGGAGGATTAGAGACTCTACCCGACCTCCTAGGTTCATCAGGAATGTTAACCGTGTCATTAGTTGAAGGAACATCTTCCTCCATCCGTTCCTCGGTAGTTGGTTCTTGAATCTCCGACAGCTCGAAGGTTCTATTACTTGACTTGTTCTCGAGAAATTCTTTCTCTAAGAACTTTGCACTAGCCGCAACAAAAACTCGATGTTCGGTAGGCGAATAGAACTAATGACCAAACATTCCTTTTGGATAACCAATAAAGTATGTCTTGACCGATCGCGGGCCGAGCGTATCCTCGTGTCTCCACTTGACATAAGCCTCGCAGCTCCAAACCCGAATAAACGACAAGTTAGGGACCGTTCCCTTCCACATTTCATATGGAGTCTTGTCGACAGCTTTAGACGGACTTCGGTTAAGTATAAGAGCAGCTGACAAAAGAGCAAAACCCCATATTGAATCAGGTACTACCGTGTGACTCATCATGGATCGAACCATATCAAGTATTGTTCGATTTCTCCGTTCGGACACACCATTTAATTGAGGTGTTCGAGGTGGAGTTAACTGTAAAACTATTCCACAGTCTTTAAGGTGTTGATCAAACTCATTTGAAAGATATTCGCCACCCCGATCTGAACGGAGTGCTTTAACCTTTCTTCCCAGTTGGTTCTCAACCTTATTCTGGTATTCCTTGAATTTTTCAAAAGACTCACTTTTATGCTTCATTAAGTAGACATATACATATCTACTCAAATCATCCGTGAAAGTGATAAAATCTCTATAGCTGTGTCTTGCGGTGATTGACATAGGTCCACATACATCAGTATGTATGAGTCCTAATAGGTCATTAGCGCGCATTCCAACACCTTTGAAGGAAATTCGAGTCATTTTGCCGATAAGACATGATTCACACGTGCCAAAAGATGAGAAATCAAATGTGGGGATAGTCCCATTCTCAATGAGTTTCTTTACACGTTTTTCATTTATGTGTCCCATTCGACAATGCCATAGATAAGTTTGATCTTTGTCACCAACCTTTAATTTCTTTTTATTCGCATGTAATATATCTGTGGTTTGATCTAAGATATAAATTCCATTTATGGAAACTGGTTTGCCATAAACCATTTCATTAAAAGAGAAAATACAGCTATTGTCCTTTATTGAAAATGAAAAACCGTCTTTATCAAGTACGGAAACAGAAATAATATTCTTAGATAAACTGGGTACATAGTAACAGTTATATAAATATAACTCAAAACCACTCGGGAGCTGGATTACGTATGTTCCCTTTGAGACTGCAGCAACTCTTGCTCCATTCCCGACTCGCAGGTCCACATCACCCTTTGCGAGGGGTGTGATGTTTTTTAGGCCCTGCAAATGATTACACAGATGAGAACCACAATTAGTATCAAGTACCCAAGTTCCGAAACTTGCATGGTTAATCTCAATCATATGAATATAATATGACATACCAACAGGAGTAACGCAACCTGCTTTTATGTCCTCACGGTACACGGGACAGTTCCTCCTCCAATGCCCAGTCTTGTGACAATGGAGGCACTCAACGTCACCGCCCTTGCTCTTTGCCTTACCTTGTGAGCCACTAGTCTCACCAGGCCCACTCTTACCGTTTCCAGACTTCTTAAACTTTGGCTTTCCTACAGTTAGGTCGCCGTGAGCTTTGCCCTTACCCTTATTCTTGTTGGAAATCATGAGAACATCTTGCTTCATGCTCCCACTCAATTTCATATCCTTCTCGGTCTGTACGAGAAGTGAGTGTAGCTCATGAGGACTTTTCTTCATGTCATTCATGTAGTAATTTGCCCTAAAGAGGGCAAAACCATCATGAAGTGAATGAAGCATACGGTCAATGACTATGCTCTCACTGATTTTGCAATCAAGTGCCTCCAGTTTCTCGACATTCTCAATCATGTTAAGAATGTGTGGGCTAACCGGTTGGCCCTTCTGAAGTTTCGCATCAAAGAAGCGACAGGTATGCTCATAAGTAACGATTCTCGGTGCTTTTGAGAACTCATTAGTGAGCGTGGTGAAAATCTTGTTTGCACCTTGGGCAATGAAGCGTCTTTGCAAATTGGTTTCCATTGCAAAAATGAGTACGTTCTTTATCGCACCCGCTTCTATGACGAAGTCACTATAAGCAAGTGACTCGTTAGCTCTTGCATTGGGGCCTGGGTTTGCCGGTATTGGCTTTGATAAGTACTTGAGCTTACCGTCAGCAATGGCAGCATTCCGTAATGATGCCTCCCAATCCGCAAAGTTGGACCCGTCATTCTTCAGTCGTGTGGACTGATTCATGTGGTCCATGAAAGTTTTGAGCCAGGACTCGCGTGCAAGTGTGGCACATGGCAGTATTATCAATATAAAACGAGTTCTACACTGCGAAAAGAAGAAGAAAAATATAATAAGCATACTCATCGTTATGATTTAAGTCTAATGCAAAAACTGTTATAATGCGTAGACTCAAGCATTTATACAATTGACCTCCCTCAAGAATTATATAAATGATCCCAAGACTCAATTATCTGTAAATTGATAAGCCAACCTCTTGGCTAATTCTACTTTTAGAATTCTTGGTTGATAAATTTCTGTAAATTCTATCTATAGTCCATCATAATCACGAGAAACTCTTCGGATTATAATGTTGAGGTAAAATAAGTCAACACCAACTACTTACCCAACGTAGAAGGGGTCATATGGAGAGTAAGGTCCTATATGCCTACCGACGAAGAAGGGATTCATAGTTGTTTGGCCTTATAAAGACTAGTCTCAATTTTAGTTTTAGAGGAGGATCCCATCAACTTTATTTTAATTCATTTTAAGTGAACTAATATCTAGCATGCGAGAATGAATAAACTAAGGTGATGGCTTAAAAATGTGTGTGACATCTTCATGTCCATGATAACTAACATACAATCTATATGAGTCAATTTTCATGCATATTAGTAGGTGGTTTGGTTTAGGCGGAATATGATGCACTAATTATCATGCGATGAAAAGCAACAAGAAAGGAAAAACGTAAAATAAAACAAAGTCCTAGTGTGGCCTATCTACCAAAAGAACATAAATACAACTTTGGAATCCTTCCTAGGACCCGAGAAGCTTGTTTCCATCATTACGAAAAATATAGTCAACTAAGGCCACACTAGGTAATACAAAATTACAACCGATTGCAAAAATACGTAAATTAAACCATTCAACAATTCATACAACTAAATAAAAATGCATCAACTATAAATTAACCATTCAAGACATAATTCCTTAATTATGTAGAGTAATTTATCCAAATCACCTATTTTAAAAATATCAAAATTATGTGACAATTCCTCAATTACTCACAATAATTCCAATCTTAATTCAGATTAACTAGTGATATGAATTAATCCAACATTATTTTAAACCTCTTTAAAATAATTGGGTATCTAAAATTTGTGAACTTTTTCACAACAAACAATCATACATTATAAATTTAATGTATAATTATTATTGGCCAAAAACAAACATAAAAACCGAAATTTTTTTTTCCTCTCTCGGCATTTTGCCCTAAAAAAACAAAAAGCAGTTTTTTTTTCTTTTCTCGGCATTTAGCCCTAAAAAAACAAAAAAACATTTTTTTTCTCTTTTCTCGGCATTTAGCCCTAAAAAAACAAAAAAAACAGTTTTTTTTTCCTTCTCTCGGCATTTAGCCCTAAAAAAAACAAAAAACAGTGTTTTTTTTCTTTTCTCGGCATTTAGCCCTAAAAAAAACAAAAAAACAGTTTTTTTCTCTTTTCTCGGCATTTAGCCCAAAAAAAACAAAAAAAAACAGTTTTTTTTTCTTCTCTTGGCATTTAGCCCTAAAAACAAAAAACAGTTTTTTTTTTATTGCTTTTCACGAAAAGAAAAAAAACTTATTAATGTGAACAAATTTGTTTAATGTTGCTATAATAACAAGATTGGCATAATCATCAATGTTTAATTTAAACATAGATCCAAACTAGATGATTCAATTTAACCTCTTAAAAAGAATATCCAAATTATGATTAAAATGATCATCACAATTGATTTGAACATTATTAAATTAACTTGTATGCCAAAACTATATAGCAAAAACAAATGAACATCATCAATCAAAACGATTTCCATTTACATTTTAATTTAATTCTTATTAAATCAAAACATCTACAAATTTATCATATTATCATCTTAACATATTAAAACAACAATATCAATAAATCAAATGGAAACAAAACATCAAAAAAACAGAAAAAATCTCGGCAAAAAAATTGGTTTCAGCCGAAATTTTTTTTCAATTTTTTTTTTTGTTTTAATTCATTTATGAAAATCATATAAAATAATTTCGTGGCCTATGCTCTGATACCACTTGTGGGAAATATCGGTATATTTCATTAAGAAAATTTCGGATTATAACGAAATTATGAAATATGAAATTGCTAGTCATAAACGAAATGTATAAACAAAAGAGTAGAGATTAGAATTAACCTTCGGTCCTAGCAATTTGGCCTAAGAACAAATATCGAGATCGATATTCTCCTAATCGTTGCACCCAAAACGCTTTGAGAAATGCCTCTCCTTTTGCTAGAATGAGATCCCTAATTTCTAATGATTTTAGGGTTTTCTTTTGTGATATGAGAATTAGGTCAAAAAGAAGTGAAGAAAATCCTCCCTTTTCTTTTTCTTTTAACCGTCCAAATAAGAGCAAAATAAGGAAGATTTTTTTCTTCCTTTTTTTTCTCACTTTGACCGAAAAAACCACCAACCAAAATAAGGAGATAATCTTCTTATTTTGGTAGTTCTCATATTGTATAAAATGTGTATAATTATCAATTGTCGTTTATGTCGTCACGTATTAATAAGTCCACACACAACAGTTAGTAGTCGATTTATTAATACCGGTCTGACATCATTTAATATGACAAGTTCGTATAATATATACATTAACTATAAATATCGCATATTTATAATTTGCTAATTAAATAAAACTGGTTACGTTTAATTACGAATTAACATCTTAATTCGTTTAAGCTAACATTATATACATTAATAAAATATAACAGTTTATACTCAATTTACGAATTAACAATTAATTCGTCTCAGCTAATATTATTTAATTGAATTAAATAATCGACTCATCATCACATTGACTAACCTTTTAGTCAAATACATGGACTAACCTTTTAGTCATATAAGGCATCAATGTGATTATATTTTCATATAATCACATCTCTCAAACACATCCTATAGGTGTGACTTCTAGGGACCAGTTGATCACCGCCATCAGTATGATAATAACGTCAAACTTCTAACAAGCCAACCGTTATTAGTAAACGTTAATCAACTGATAAAATACTAAGTATACCCTGTGAACCTATAAGAGATTTATATACGTTATCACACTAACTGTGGAGGACACTAGCTCCAACAACTCTCTAGGGACTTCTCTAGACTCCGACTCTGAGTCCGACTCTGACTCTGACTCGAACTCATCGTCTTATGGTTCTCCTTTGAACATCTCTCCTTCTGCAGTGGTGAGCTTTAAGAGTCTTCCTTGATTGTTCGTCCACTTGATCGACTTTCTCCATCCTTTCTGCTGATTTGAGTTGGTTTCTGTGCCGAGTGTGGCAATGATCTCATCTATGATGCTTTCGACGCTCTTGGTTAAGGGAAGATCCTGGAGGTAGACATCTTCCTCACTATCCGTCCATATCCCATTGATCACCTCTTGTTTTGGGGAGATAATATGTGAGCAATCTAAGGTAGATTCGTCACTTGTAATCATCAGAACTCCAAGAGGATTCTCAGTGTTGTTAGGCTTACCACTAGGCGGTATTGGTAGGCGGCCGTCTTCAATCATGTCTTGAAGCACATGTTTTAGCTTGTAGCATTTTTCTGTATCATGTCCCTTGCCTCTATGATATTCGCAATACGAATTCTCGTCCCAGAACTTGGATTTCTTTTCTGGTTCGGGCGTAGGGCCTATGGGTTGAAGCTTACCCTATTTCATCAGCTTCTTTAGAGCATTAGAGTATGTGTCCCCAATATTAGTGAATTTTCTTGGTGGGGTACTCTTCTTAGATGGCTCGAGAAGGTTAACTTCATCAGTCTTGCTAGTAGAGCCGTAAGAACGACTTGTTGAGCCTTGATATCCATGACCTACCGTTTTGGACAAGAGCCCTTTACGGATGTCATCCTTGATCCTTGTTCCTAGTACAGTTAAGTCTTTGAAGGTCTTAATGTTTTGGTACCTCAAATGACTCTCATAGATGGGCTTTAAATTGTCCACGAATTTCTCCACGAGGGTAGCTTCATCTGGACGTTCAACAAGTTGGGTACTAGTCTTCCTCCACCTACTTAGGAAGTCGGTGAAACCTTCTTTGTCATTTTGGGTAAGAACCTCTAAAGTGCGCATGTTGACTTGGATTTCGGCATTATCCGCATATTGCTTAGCGAACTCAATTGCAGCGTCGTCCCAGGTAGCAATCTTCTTGTGCTGTAGAGAGTAGAACCATTGTTTTGGGATAGTGTCAAGAGATGAAGGAAAGAACCTTAAGAACATCTCGGGTTTAATGCCTTTGATAGACATGTAATCCTTGAAAGCACGGATATGGTTCAAAGGGTTTTCATGCCCCTTGAATTTAAGGATATCCCTTATGTTGAAGTTGGTTGGCAATTTGGAGCTCACGACCTCATATTTGCGATTATTTTCCCTATAGATATCATCCCCTTTGAGATACATCAATTGTTCCTCCAAGTATTGGAGTCCTTTCTCAGCTGCAGTCATACCTACGGGAGGGTTAACCTCATGTGCTCCCATAGGAGGATTTTTATTCCCGAAGTTATTCACAAATTCATCAGACACTTCACTTTCTCGAGGAGGCAACCTTGTTTCCACAGTATATATTCGGCCCTCGATTGTGTCGAGGCGATCATACACTTGGTCTTGAGTGACTTAGAGACGAGCTAGCGCGGCTAGGATTTGATCATTACCATTCTGAGGTTGGTTGTTGCTCAGGTCGCTTGTGTCAGGCATCTTGGAAACTGAACAATAGATCGACGACGAATCAAAACACGATCGACCATTCTAGCACACTTACTTGCAAAAAATGTTTTGACTTGTAGAGTGGGAGTGTGCCACTCGTGTTAAGTGAGTTTTTGAAGAAATGACAAAGTTTGAAAATGTTGGTCCTAGTCAACTGTAGTGTAGTTGTAAGAGTGGACTCGAAGTGAGGTATTGAAATGGGCTTTGAGGCCCGAATTGTGACTCGACAATTGGACAGAATTTTGACTGGTTTTGCGCTAATATTGGGCTTATGTTCGAAATTTTTACATTTTGAAAGAAATTTTGATTTTTACAAAAATTGTCGAGGTTTTGTTTAGAAATGGTGATCACATATGTTACAAGCATTTATACAGGCATTATAACGGGATGCTGAGTGCATTTAAAAGGGTTTTGGCTTAAAGGGTGGGTTGCCATACCGAACAATCAAACCCGGGGTCTGTGGAGAGGCTCGTACCAAACAAGAGTAAGGCCGATTCCTAGTCTATTTCCTCGAGTAGTGAATGTCCTTGATACAAACAAGAGTAAGTACCACGGTATGGATGATGTCAATCGCTATCCATCCTTAGGTCCAAATTAGAATTTGGACCGTCTAGACGGGACGATTGGTCGAATGGGTTGGGTTGGGCCTAGGAAGGCCGAACAAAATGGTCTAGGAAGACCGAGTTATGAAAATCGACAACTGTCTTGTACAAACTATTCCCTAACCTTGTTCAAGTTTCACCCTTGGCAACACGTAAGTGTATTAATCCCCAGCGGAGTCGCCAAACTGTGGATGCGGGCCCACGGGGGTGAAAAGCGAGCAAGCTTTTCTTGTGCATTTGTGGAGTCACCACCAATTTATTGTGGAAAATTGGAAACCGTTCGAATACCTCGTGCCATGTCAAGACACAAAGTAGTGACATGAACACCAAGAACTCGTTACCCTTAGCATTCTATATCTAGAATGACTCTCGTGGATGCCACTGAACACGGATGTTCACGGAGATCTGGAGTAAGGGGTGAGGGTACGTATTAGGAAGCTCTTTTGATCGAACACCTAATCCCGCCCGCCTCGATAACGGCCTCTACTAATGATTAGGAAAATTGTCTATACTCGATATGTTGTCGATTTATATGCATGCAATGCAACATTCATTAGATTAATCCTAGTATGTGAGAATTAATACTAAGTCGGTTATCACGTAATTTAACATGCAATTGAGTCGAAGTAGAAATTTAAGATCGATTACATGTGAGAGCATACAAGCAATATGAAAAAAGAAATACAATAAAAATACAAAAAAGAAAATTACAATAATTACATTGGATTAATTGATTTATGTCGAAAATACATTTAAAACGGATAATTTTAGAAAAGAAAGAAAGAATAAATAAACAAACAGAAATTAGGTGATAATACGATTAATAGTAAATTAAATACGTAAACTAATAAACTAAGTCAAGGCAGAAACGGGAGTTCAGAGACAGAACTCAACCAGGAAAAGGCGCAGCAGAGCTGCGTCCTTTGGAAGAGGCGCAGCAGACGCTGCGTCTGTTCCTGAGCTCAGTTCTGGCTGTATAGCCGGAATTGCAAATCGTTAATATTCATTGGTGATTTTAATACTTGATTATATTATTTAACTCGGATGGAAGTGGTTTAACAGATTATTTACATGTGATTGAGGTCATAAAACCGATAAAACATGGATAAATACTAATTCGGACGAATTAATTACAAGATTAAAAGAGATTCATAATTTACAAATTAAACAAACTAAACAAATTAATTAGGTTAACGACGAATTAATGATGGTAACGATAAATAACGAATGAAAATATATCAAAGATGAATTCCAGAGACTCAATATGGATGAATCGAACCTCTAAAAACCCGAATTGACTTAAATGACGAAAACCTGGAAATATGAATTATAAGGGATTTAAGTCGGGATGCTAGTGATGTTAAGTTATTAATGAATTACAGGTTGAAATTATCATATTAGAATTATTGTGTTGAAAGAAACATGAACAATTGAAAGCAAAATAAAACATACAGACGAACAAAAGACGAAGGAAGAATAAAGGAAGCAGGATCTGCGGCAGCCTCTGGAAGAGGCGCAACAGGTGCTGCGTCCCTTCGAAGAGGCGCAACAGTTGCTGCGTCCTTTCTCGACGTTTGTCTCCTGATAATCCGTAAAAAGTGTTTGAAATAAGGTTTTATAAATCGGTTTTAAACATATTTTCGACATAAATCTTACAATAATGATTACAAAAATAAAGAACAATAATTAAAAGAGAAGGATTTACACCCTCAGACTTTCATGTTTGACGAAACGAGATTGACTAAGTTAATGTTTAGTGATGCTTGGCTCGAATGTACGACGAACGTGCCCTCTTAGAGGAATTAAACAGATTGAGTAAGTTGATTGATTGTGGAGTTGGTCAAATTGGTCGGTCATGCAAAACAAGGATGGTACTCAGAAAGACCCGAGCTTACGTGGTCGAAAGTTCAAGCACGTAGATGCCAAAAAGTAAGAACGTGGTCTAGAATGCAAAGGGAGAAGAGAAGGGCGGACACTCGCGTGAGAAATATGTGAGACCGAAGGTCTCTATTTATACTAATCACACGACGGAAATTAAGGTTTTCGGAGAAACTTTGGAAGTGAATCTCGAAAAGATACGGAAAATACGCAGAAAAGAACTGAGGAAGAGGCGCAGAAAGCACTGCGTCTCTCGGAAGAGGCGCAGCACCTGCTGCGTCTTTTCCTCAGTGGTTTCCTCCTGCGGAAGAAAGATTTCCGTGTTTCTATTATGGAATAGCGGATTAATCTTATTTCCTTAATATTTTACATGATAATTTCGGGATATATTTTACCAAAGATTAAAAGATTGGAAAATATGGAATAGAAATATCCGGAACATTCCAGAACATTCTGACTCGGCATTTTAAACGGTTATTAGAAAATGAAGACGAATTTTGACAGGGACTCCAAATGTACTCTAATTACTGTCAAAACGACCGTATCGGCGCGTAGATGACGACTATGAGGTAGACACAAGTGTTTGAGCGATCACTTGATGATAAACTTATAAACTGTCACACATCGTTCCGTGTACCAAACATGCGGCCTAATCATCACCGGGTGGTTTGCGGGAGGTGCAGAAATGAGGTATCTATAGCTTTGATTTTGGTAGGATCAATTTCGATGTCCCTTTTGCTGACGACGTGTCCCAGGAGTTTTCCAGAGGTGACCCCAAATGCACATTTCTGAGGATTTAGTCTCTTGTTGTATTTTCGAAGACGAGCAAAGAATTTTTGAAGGGCTCTGATGTGGCTGTCCCGCACTTTTGATTTGATGATCATCTCATCGACATATACCTCCACTTCCTTGTGCATCATGTCATGTAGGAGAGTGGTGGCGGTTCTTTGGTAGGTTGCTCCGGCATTGATTAGACCGAAGGGCATGACGGTGTAGCAGTATGTACCCCACTGTGTAGTGAATGCAGTCTTGTGCATGTCTTCCTCAGCCATTTTGATCTGGTTTTACCCAGCATACCCATCCATAAATGATAAAAGGGCATGCTCGGTGGTGTTATCCACCAGGATGTCAACATGTGGCAGAGGGAAGTCATCTTTTGGACTTGCTTTGTTCTGGTCTCTAAAGTCGATGCAAACCCGAATTCTCCGTCTTTCTTGGGTACAAGAACTATGTTGGCCACCCAGTCAGAGTATTCTAAAACTTTGATGAATCCGGCTTTGAACTGTTTGTCTTCCTCTTCCATGATTTTCAACGCCCATTCAGGACGCATATGGAGCAAATTTTGTTTCACGGGCTAAGCTCCGGGTTTAATGGGTATCCTGTGCTCTGCAATCTCTCTGTCGATCCCAGGCATGTCTTTATAGGACCATGTGAATACGTCCTTGTATTCGTGTAGAAGGTCGATGAACTGCTGCCTTTCCGAGGGGTCAAGGGTGGTCTCTATCCTAAGTTCTTGAGGCGTGTTGTCGGTCCCTACGTTGATGGGTTTGGTCTCCTCAATGATGGGTGTCCTATCCTTCCGTTTTTCATGTTCCTTGGCTAGGTGAGGTGGGTAGTCACTCAAGTCAAATTTCTCATATTCGTTCACAATGGCATTACAGTTAAATTGAGACGAGTCGTACACAAGCTTAGCGTTCATTAAGTCGACTTGAGCAAAATGCTCGGATAGGATATACATCTCATGGGCAGTCAAAGGCGACGCAGTGGAGGAGGTGGCCCCTGGAACAGGCTCCAGGTTGCTACCTTCTGCGGGAGTGGGGATGACCCTAGTTGACTCGGCCTCTGAGACTGCCACGAGTTTGTGATAAAACAGTGGAAATGGGACTTTGACCGGAGCATCAGGAGCGTTAGGAGCTAAGACAGACTCTGACCCAGACTCAGAGTCGGACTCCTTTTCATCTTCACTTCCCTCTTTGAACATAGGGCCCTCTCCCGTTGTGATCTTGAGAATGCGGCCTCGTCGATTGGTCCACTTGACAGATTTACTCCAGCCTTGTGTAGCTTTCTCTGGGTCAGCATCAGAGATTAAGGTAGTGGGATCAAACTGGTTATCCTTGAGGGCAATGTTGATGATGTACTCATAGCCGAGATGTTTGATGTTGTTTTCTCCGAAGAGGAGACTCACACATTGCCAGTCCAGGCATGGGGTCGATTCATATTTGGTAGACGCAGCCTTGGTGTTGTCGGGGATGAAGTACAGTCTTGAAAAACCTCTACGCCCGGATGTTTAACCTTAGCTACGAGGTCGTAGATTAGCTCAGGAAAGTCGTTGTAGAGTCCGGACTCTCCCTTGGGGATGAAATATCCATTGAGAGTCAAATGGTAGGGACGGAGGATGACACCGTGCTTTTTGCGCTTTGGTACTAGGAGATTCATTTCCTGGATGTCTTCATCGGTTGGCTCATAGCCTAGCCCGAAGGGGATGTTAGGGACCTTGACCTGCTTCATGGGAGGCAAGGTGCTCTTCAGCGGATTAAGAGGTAAGACCGGGAAATAACCCTGGCGCATCAAAATGCGGTTGACTGTGAGGTTCGAGAACGGGTCACAATCAAAGGATGTTGATTCATCGGTTAGGGCATTTAAAGCATGGAATCCCCACATTTCACTGTCTTCCTCTTCAATGACCTGAGAGGTTATTCCCTTCTTTATGATAGCCTTAATCGGGGATGCGGGAATTGTGATTGTTTTCCCGTTGAAAGGGACCCTGATTTTCTGATGGAGGGTTGAGGTGACGGCCTTGGCGGCGTGAATCCAGGGGCGTCCCAGAAGCATGTTGAAAGAGGCGTCGATATCAACCACCTGAAAATTGGCTTGTCTTTCCAGGGGTCCAGTTTCAATGGTCAAGGTGATGAGCCCCGCAACCTTACGACATGTGCCGTCATAGGCGCGTACTCCTTGATTAGTCGGGAACAAGTCAACTTCCTTGATACCCAGTTTATGAGCTGTCTTGAAGGTAATGACATTGACTGTTGATCCGTCATCCACTAGAACCATAGGTATGTTTTTTTTCAGGCACTATACAGTGATGTACAGAGCCAGGTTATGGTTGGCTTCGAATGGAGGGTATGCTTCATCAGAGAAGATGACCGGGTTGTTCAGGTCGGGGACGTCCCTTGTCATGTGTGCTACCACTTCTTCAGGAGAGGAGGTAGAGGGAACCGTCAACTTTACCAAGGCTTGTAGCAAAGCCTGCTGATGTTCGAATGATGTAGCGATCAGTTGCCAAATTGAAATTTCGGCCTTGGCCTTTTGAAGTTGTTTAAGGATCGAGCTTTCGGGAACCTTGGGTTGAGTGTCCACGTCCGGGACGACTTAGTCATTTGTGGTTGGATTGGTTGTATTGTTCGGATTTTGGTATGGGCGCCCAGAACGGGCAAAGTGGCCGATCTCTTTTGCCTGTTTGCCTTTTCCCGGAACAATGTAGACATCCTCTGCGTCGTCTCTCCATATACTGTTGATCTCGGGGTCACGAGGATACCTTGGAGGGGTATTCCTATGTGGGTAGTTTTTGTAGGGGATGTTCTTGTGGTTATGATTATTGTGGGGTTGATTATTGTGGGATTGATTAGGGTGAGGTGCATGCCAGAATGGTCGCGGGAGCAATCCTTTCTGGAACTGGGAGTTTTGGGTGCTCGTAGGACCCTCCCTTGGGCGTGGTGTTGGTGTTGGCGGGTTGAAAATAAATCTATGGTCGACATCCTCAAGTCGGGTGATTCTTTCTGAGAGATTGACTATGGCTTCTTCAACCTTCGGGAACATGCTGAGCATGGTTGCGGCGCTGAACACAAACATCCCATTTGGGGCGTCCTTTTCCAAGGCATTCACCTCGTCATCAATAGGTAGGATGAGGTGTGAGCAATCTAGGGTTGGCTCGTCATCAGAGATGGCATGGATTCCCAAGGGGTTTGTCTTGTTATTTGGTTTTGTTGGCGGAAGTAAAGGTAATTCCCCTTTCTCGATCATATCTTAAATAGCGTGCTTCAGCTTAAAGCAGGCTTCCGTGTCATGCCCTTTGCCCTGGTGGTATTGGCAGTAGGCATTGAAATTCCAGAAACGGGTTTTCTTGGCCTCGGATGGGTCAGGAGTGGGCCCAATCGACCGTAGTTATCCTTGGTCCATGAGTCTTTTTAGGGCACTGGCATAGGTTGTTCCCAAGTTTGTGAACACCCTTTGAGGACGCTCAGTTTTCTTTGTGGTTGGTTCGAGGAGGTTGACCTCATCAATTTTGTTTGTCTGACCTTAAGGACGAGATCCGGTTGATGTAGATCCCTGATAGCCTCTATCGGTGGTTTTGGCTAGAACTCTCTTGCGTAGGTCGTCTTTAATGCGGGTTCCGAGGATTGGTATAGGTCCTGGAATGTTTTGATGTTTTGATATCTCAGTAGATTGGCATAGACTGGATGGAGGTTGTTGACAAACTTCTCCACCAGAGTTGATTCACTCGGCTTACTAACCAATTGGGTGCTTACCCTCCTCCAACGGGTTAGGAATTCTGTGAACCCTTCCTTGTCATTCTGAGTCAGGACCTCAAGAGTGCGGGTGTTGGCTTGGCTTTCGACATTATCGGTGTACTGTTTGGCAAATTCAACGGCGACTTCATCCCAAGTGAAATGCTCTTGGGGTCGTGGGAATAGTACCATTGGCGGGGAATTGGTTCCAGGGACGATGGAAAGATGTGGACATGGCCACGACGGCTCTTGGGAAACAAGCGTTTGCATTTGTGGAGTCGCCACCAATTTATTGTGGAAAATTGGAAACCGTTCGAATACCTCGTGTCATGTCAAGACACAAAGTAATGACATGAACACCAAGAACTCGTTACCCTTAGCATTCTATGTCTAGAATGACTCTCGTGGATGCCAATGAACACGGATGTTCACAGAGATCTGGAGTAAGGGGTGAGAGTACGTATTAGAAAGCTCTTTTGATCGAACACCAAATCCCGCCCGCCTCGGTAGCGGCCTCTACTAATGATTAGGGAAGTTATTCATACTTAATATATTGTCAATTTATATGCATGCAATGCAACATCCATTAGATTAATCCTAGCATGTGAAAATTAACTAAGTCGGTTAACACGTAATTTAATCATACAATTAATGTCAAAGTAGAAATTTAGGGATCGATTACATGTGAAGGCATACAAGCAATATGATGAAAGAAATACAATGAAAATACAATAAAGAAAATTACAATAATTACATTGGATTGATTGATTTATGTCGAAAATACATCTAAAACGGATAATTTGGGAAAAGAAAGAATAAAGGAATTAACGAGCAGGAATTAGGGTGATAATACGACTAATAGTAAATTAATACGTAATTAAATAACTAAGTCAAAGCAACAACGGAAGTTCAGGGACGGAAATCAACCAGGAACAGGCGCAGCAGAGCTGTGTCCCTTGGAAGAGGGGCAGCAGTTGCTGCGTCCGTTCCTTGGCTCAGTTCTGGCTGTGAAGCCGGAATTGCAAGTCGTTAACATTCGTTGGTGATTTTAATGATCGATTAACTTTATTTGACTCGGATGAAAGTGATTATCAGATTATTTACATGCGATTAACGGTCATAAAAGCAATAAACATGGATGAAACTAATTAGGACGAGTATTTACAAGATTAAAGGGTTAATTAATTAATATAAACTAATAAACAAACTAATTAATTAGGTTAAATACGATGGATTAATGAAGGACTAATGATGATAAACAGGTGGAAATATATCAATGACGAATTCCAGAAACCCAATATGAATGAATCGAATTTCTACAACCCGGATTTGACTTTAATGACGAAAACCCGCAAATATGAATTACTTGGGATTTAAGTCGGGAATTTATGACGGATTAAATATTAATGATGATGAATATATTACATGTCAGAATTATTATGCTTATATTGTTATATTAAAACAAGGAACAAATGAAGAAAGAAATAAAACAAACGAATCATCAAAGGACGAAGGAAGAAGAAAGGAAGCAGGAACTGCGGCAGCCTCACGAAGAGGCGCAGCAGGTACTGCGTCCCTTCTCGACGGTCATCTTCTGGTAATCCGCAAAAGGGATTTAAAGCATGGTTTTAGAAATCGGTTTTAATACATATTTTCGACATAAACCTTACAATAATGATTACAAAAAATAAAGAACAATAATAAAATAGGGATTATACACCCTCAGACTTACATGTTTGACGAAACGAGATAAACTAAGTATACGTTTACTGATGCTCGACTCGAATGTAGACGAAAGTGCCCTCGTAAGAGGAAAATGAATAAGATTGATTAAAGTTGATTATGGTGGAGTTGGTCAAATTGGTAGGTCATGCAAAACGAGGCTGGTACTCAGAAGGATCCGAGCTTACGTGGTCGAATGTTCAACCACGTAGGCGCCAAAAAGTAAGAACGTGGTCTAGAATGCAAAGGGAGAAGAGAAGGGCGGACACTCGCATGAGAAATATGTGAGACCGAAGGTCTTTATTTATACTAATCACGTGGAAGAAGTAGGGTTTTCGGAGAAGCTTTGGAAGTGAATCTCGAAAAGATATGAAAAGATACGAAAAAATACGCAGAAAAGGACTTGGGAAGAGGCGCAGCAGTCACTGCGTCCCTTGGAAGAGGCACAGCACCTGCTGCGTCCTTTCCCAAGTGGTTTCCTCCTGCGGAAGAAAGATTTCCGTGTTTAGTTTATGGAATAACGGAATAATTTGATTTTCCTTAATATTATGTGTGAATATTACGGGAAATTGTTTACTGTGGGAAGTAATATTTTACAGTCAACTGGTCCACACATATCGGTAATGATTGGCTGACTAGAGTTTGACATTACTGTCGCGCGACGGTGGTGATCAGTTGATCCCCTTAGGTCATACCTATAGGAAAATACTCTTAATTGATTATTTAATTAATCGTATGCCGATACGAGTTAATTAAATTGCTTAAAATTGACGGATAATTTTGTGAGTAAAGTTAACATGTCTTATTGTAATTCGATTAAATTAGATACGGTCTAAGTAATCGAATTATTTTATTACTTAGAATAAAATATTGTTTACGAAACAATTGAAATTGAATGAATAATTTATTATAAATACAAGACGTTGTAATTTATAATTTGATAAACCATTTTGGTACAAGTAATCAAGAATTACTAGTTAAATTTTGTATGTGACATATTTTATTAATATGTTGATTTTTAATATGTTAAAAATACATTATAGTGTAACATGTCATGTAACATGTGACACATGACAAAATTGACAAATGACAAAATAAAATGGATCTTCCATTTTATGTATATGTGCCGAAAAATTGGAGGGAGTATTAGTGGATAAATTGTGTTGATTATTTTAATAAGAGAAAACACAATGATTATAACCTAATATATAGCCTTGAATACCTAGCTTTTGAGAAGAGCATCTTTTGCATGCATTGGCTCCCTAATTACCCACTCCCAAACCGGTTTTTCCACTATGAGGAACCAAATGGATTCCTCTATGATTCATTCACTACTTCTTCTATTTTTCTAGTGTAAGAAAAATACTCTACTCTCTACATTTTGTGAAATAATTTTAGAGATAGAAAACTCGTAAAAATCCTCTCCTCTTAACCGAAATAAGAGAGAACAAAATCAATTTTTGTGTCCAAATTTGAAGTAAGATTAGTATTATTACTAGCTCATAATAATATTAGTCATTAAGGGTATTCCTTGAGTATATGCTTTTGGGAGAAGTTCTAATTTGAACCGTGTTCATCCATTGTTGGAAAGCTCAAGAACTAACAAGAAGGAGATCTTGTTGGTGCCCAAAATCCGAAACACAAATGTAATAAGTGACGATTTCTTCTCTATTTTGTTTTATGTTTGCATGTATAAGATCTTGTTTTAATTTTATGACTAAATTAAACTTTCATACTATGAATATGTATACTAATGAGATTAATGAATCCTAACAGCTTTAACTCATGTTATCCCACAAGGGTCATTAAATTCCGGAAAATAATTTTTGTAACATAAGGAAAACTTGGGAGAGGTCAACTAAATTACAAGAAACTATAATAGAAATCCCCTTTCATTTGGTGTCTATAAAATTGAGAAATTGGGAAAATTCTACCCATATTCAAAAATTTGCTTCAAATTCTTACCTTTCTCATTCCATACCTTGTGTGATCTCCTCTTGTAGCATGGCAAGGAATGCTAGAAACGGCCGTGGAAGGAATGGTCGCCAACCCCAACAAGAAGCATTGCCCGCTATCACCCTCCCGGACTACCCGTCCATAGCTTTTGAGAGTGAGGAGCATCGAGACAAGTTTGAGGTCCTAGCCACTAGGAGGATGGCTCCGACCAAGTGTATGTCGGTAAGTACCTTGGAAGCCCTGGGCATAGAGAAGGAGGTGCATAACATCTTCACGGTCCTTGGATAGGAGGGATTGTACACCTTGGAGGAGATAAGTTACCACAACCTCACCCTCGAGTTTTTGAGCTCCTTCACCTATGACAAGAGGACCCATAAGGTGAGTTTTAGGCTCAAGAATACCCCTTTCAACTTAAGTAGTGATGCTTTTGCCGACCATGTAGGAGTAGATAAGCGAGTTGTTGGTCACCATGACAAGATTGAGAAGGACATGAAAGCCTCAAAATATTACCACCTTTATACAAGCAAGGAAAAGGTTAGTGTAAGTAACATGAAAACTAGTGACATTGATCACCCCGTCCTAAAGATTTTCTTCCGCTCCTTGACCAACCTCCTCTACGGGAGGAGGGACCCGAGCAAGCTCAAATCCACGGAGGTATTTATTTTGAGCTCCTACCTTAACCCCCATCATGAAAACCATCTCAACTTCAATGCCGTGTCTTTGGTATGTCTTGCCCTTGACAGGATGGCTGAGGTGGACCAATGCTCCTTAGATTGTGGAGCCTTGGTGACTCGATTGGCCAAGAACATGTTAGCCTACGAACCGGGGGCGGTGGATGCACCCATGTCTAAGAACGTGGTTTATTTTGATCTTGATTGGTTGAAAGCTAAGTCTTGGGTAGTGGATGGAGAGGAGGACAGCACCTATTCTTGGAGGGTTGATGATGAGTGGTATATGAAGCTTCCCGCCGGTGGGGACCTACCCCCGACTTCCCCTTTAGAGAAAGCTGGATCACCCTGCCCCGAGGCCCAAACGTATACCATCCCTAGTAACCTCACCTTTGAACTTGATGATGCCACCGAGAAACAGGATGCACCCCCGTTACCTCCCTCACCTCGTGCTCCCGTCGACCAAGCTCCCACATCTTTTCTACACTCCATGCCTACAACTATGATGCCCTCACCTTACGCCGAGAACTTTGGCCAAGCCCCACCCACCTTTGACTCCAACTATCCCATGTCATACCTTATACACCGAGTGAACACCAACCTTATGTTGAGACACATGCATGAGGCGGCCTATAACCAAGGAGTATGACCCGCCCACCGCCCTAGCTTTTGGTCCGGACCCGGAGACACTTCTGGAGTCTTCAAGGCCTATGGTATCCAACCATCGGATTGGGAGATCAATTTTCCTTTCGGCGTAGGACACTTGCGTGACCCATACATGGGTGATGCAGGAATCTATCCTAGCTATGCCTACCAAGGGAGTGGAAGCGAGGCGGGAACATCCGCGGCGGCGGAGGTCATGGACCTTGATGAAGTGTGGGAGGCGGCGGCTCACAAAGGACCGGAAGAGGAAGAATAAAATGAGGAAGAGGAGGAGGAACAAGCGGAAGGAGGAAACGAGACGGTGAAGAGTCGCTCCGGATGGGCAAAGTGGATGCCTAGCATTGGGAAGAATAGGAAGTCCTCCATGTAGTGATGGCCTTGTGATTCGAAATCCTCGAGACTTTTAATTATCATTTGAAACTTTGAACAATTTAATTTCTATGTTGTAAGCCGGCCATGAGGCCAAGACTATTAGACCTTGCATAGTAGGATGGTGTAGTGACCACTATTGGACCCCATTGCATGTATGTTCAACCATAAGGAAGCTTAGAGGCCATTAATGGCCGAGATTGGGACTACCTAGCGACACTCGGCCGAGTTCCCTATTCACTCGATCGAGTGGTGGTCCACTCGACCGAGTGCCTCCCTCACTCCATCGAGTAGGATTAAAAACGGGTTCTGGAAACCTCCTGTAAATACCCCCACTCGACCAAGTGGTGTGACCACTCGACCGAGTGACTCTGACTCGGTCGAGTAACTGATGAATTCGACCGAGTATAGTGGAATTTGACCCTTTTTGAGAATTTTAGACCACCTACGACGCATTTGACCTTGATTTTGGACTATGCCAACCTACTAAGATGTTAGAATATGTGTCCTCCGACAATAATGCGATCACAACTGTTGATCATAATGATCACATGTTTAAGTCTCATTTTATAGAATACAATTGGGAAGTAATATTTTACTGTCAACTGGTCCACACATATCGGTAATGATTGGCTGACTAGAGTTTGACATTACTGTCGTGAGACGGTGGTGACCAGTTGATCCCCTTAGGTCATACCTAAAGGGCAACACTCTTAATTGATCATTTAATTGATCGTATGACGATACGGGTCGATTAAATTACTTAAAATTGACGTACGATTTTGGAAGTAATATTTACGTGTCTCATTGTAATTTGATTAAATAAGATACGGTCTAAGTAATCAAATTGTTTTATTACTTAAATGAAATTATTGTTTAAGGAAACAATTGCATTTGAATGAATAAATTAATTATAAATACAAGATATTGTGATTTATAATTGGTAAAATTATTTTGGTACAAGTAATTATGAATTACTAAGTCGATTTTGTATATGACGTATTTTTATTAGTACGTTGATTTTTAATATGTTAAAAATACATAACAATTTTATGTGACATAGGACATGTGACAAATTGACAAATTGACAAAAATAAAATGGAGTCCATTTTATCTATTTTGGCCGAAATAATGGGGTTGTATTAGCAATATATTATGCTAATTGAGTTAGTGGAAAACATGATCATGGTTGCCTAATTCAAGCCATGCAAGCCTACTTGTTCTTGTGAAGGCAACCTCATGCATGCATTGGCTCCCTCTTTTTCCCCCTCTTCCACCCGGTTTTGAGAAGAAAACCACCTTGGTTTTTCTTCTTATTTTTACCAAATATACACTATGATATTCACTAGTGTGGATCATTATTCATTCATCTAAAATATTGAGTTTTAGAGAGATAAAAACTTCTTCCCTCTTCTCCTTCTCTTAACCGGTTTTAAGAGACGAAATCAAATATTTTTGGGTCAATTTTTATACTAAATTAATATTGTTCTAGTATTCATAATATTAATTTGATTAAGAGTTTGCCTTGGGTATTATTCCTTGGGAGGGATTCTACACTTGAATCCTAGTTCATCCATTAAGGAGAGCTCAAGAACAAGAGAGTAGGAGAACTCTCTTGTGCCCTTAAGATCCGAAAATACCAATGTAAGAATAAAGACTTCTTCCTTTTTAATTATTGTTTGCATGCATAAGATCACATTTTAATTTTATGACTAAATTAAAACAAAACATATATGAATATGTTGTGTATTTAGATCTAGTTTTCTAACAAGCGGTATCAAGAGCCTTGGTTGTTTGCATGCAAATCGGTTATAGTTTTTCCGAGTTATACGAATAACATATAAAACTTGTAAATTTGTGTTATTATGATATATCACGAAAATAATTATGCATGTTAAAGTTTCTGGTCCTAAAATGTTTTTAGGATATTTTGGTTAATTTATGGATTTTTATTGTTCATCTTATATAATAATGGCATTAAAAATGTGATTTTATGATTAAAATGTCATTTTCGGACTAAAATTAGCTAAACTTCGAATTTTCCAGTGATTTTTGGATATGTTATCACATGTTTTATTTTTAGATGACCTGTAAATTTTCATAATTGTTGGAGTTTTTATGCTCGAAATATGGATTTTTCATGATAAAAATCGAATCTAAATGAAAAATAGGTTAATATGAGATAAATTTCGAATCTGGTCATAGAAATTTATTATGTTGTCACATGCAATTTTACAAGATGTGTGTAAAATAATAGGCTATATTGAAATCTTTATGCATGATTTATGGATTTTTGAAGAAAGAAAGCATAAATAGTGACTTAATTAGTGAATAATTCCTAAAACATACTCAATGACTAAGGAAAAACGTCACATGTTGCATTTTATTATCTTTTTCAGATCTAAAATTAAAAATTTGATGAATATAATTTTTCTCATGTTTTTATGATTTTTATTGATAAGTCCGATAAACCGCAACATAGTTTTTCCGATAATATTACGAAATTTTAACCTAAGTTTTTGAACATTATGAGTGTCATGATTATTTTCCAGAATGTTCATAAGTTTAAATTTTAAATTTATTTGAATTTATTGGAATATTTTGTGATTTATTTGAAGTTTATAGCATTTTATTGTAATTTTTGGTCCTTTAATGAACAATTTTAAGAAATATGAGTTAATTATAGTCAAATAGTTAGTGAATACTAATTTTGAGTCCTAAGAGGTGATGTGACCATAATTGGCGCATATTTAGCCCCCGAATTACCATTGTTTCCATGCTTTTTAGTGCCTATTTGGGTCATTTCTTATCTTTAGTTCTTTGTTTTGCATATTCTTTGAGATTTTGATCCCTTGGTAGGAAAGGAGTAAGAATCTTGCATTTTCATGGCAAAACGAGGCTAAATTGATCGTATTCAATGACCAAGCATCAAGGAGAGACAAGACTAGAAGGCCTTTGTACATAGCATAGTAGAAGAGCAATGTTGAGAAAAGGATCCTTGAGTCCCCAAGGAAATCCCCAAGGAATCCATGAAGAAAAGGGAAGAAAAGAAGAAGAATTGACGCGGCCAGACAATCCGAACGGATTGTATACAATCCGCCCGTCAGTCCAGACCAATCCGAGCGTCCCTCAAAGGAATCCGCTCGGATTCCCCCTCGCCAATCCGAGCGTCTTGCCCAAGGATCCGCTCGGATTCTTCAGCCAAGATCCGGCCGTCCCGACTCCCATCCGCACGGATTGCAGTACAGCACGTTTTCATTCTTCAAGCTACGATAAGAGAAGCCCTTCTCTCGGAGAATACCGGAGTCTCCTTGCTCAACTTAAAAAGTGTAATTACTAGTTTAGCCCTTAGTTAACCCTAATGCATCCTCCCTAATTTTCACTATAAATACCCCATTAGTCTAATTAGAGAGGCATGTTCTTCTTATCAATAATTAGAGTAGTTAATATCAATCAAATCTCTCTTCAATATTGTAATCAAATATTAATCAAGTTTTAATCCAAGTTTTAGTTCTTAAATCTCTCTCTTGTTCTTCATTTATTTTGGGTAATTAGAAGATTATTGGGTTTATTGGGAGATTGACAACCTTCCATCAATCATCAAGTTCTTCTATTATTCTTTGCATTATTATTTTGGAATCATTAGTAGGTATAATCTCTTAATCCCTTTTTAATTATTGCTAATTACTTTCATTTATTCATCATGTTTCATTATGTTAGTATGATTGACAACCTTTCTAGCATGATCAATATGATAATGAGTGAGTAGTCTCTTAGCTAGGGTTTAATGGGTGATTAGGGAAACCAACATGGGGAATGATTCATGCTTAAATTAATATGCTTTCATAATCTTATTTGCTTGCTTGTTTTGATCTTAATACATGCACATGTTATATTTGATGAAATGCTAAGCCTATGAATCCTTGCATTTACTATCATCTCCTATCTTTTCAATGAGACTTGTAAGACATAACCCAACTCGAGTCTTGTTAGACCATGCATGTATTGAGTAGGAAAGATTAAGTCGACTTGTAGGTGTTGTACAATCTAATCGATTCGGCTCCGGGACCCAAACTTTCCTAGGATTGTAAGATATAACCCAACTCAATCCATCACAACAATAATTGCTTGCTTATAATTTGAGAACATGTTTGTATGATCATATCCCATGATTCCCCTATGAACCCATGACACCCTAGTGCCTTTAATCAATTGTTTACACCCCTTATTTTATTCATCTTGCTAGTTTATTTTCATTGCTATTTTAGTTTAGTAACCTTCTACATCAACCCAATTTGTGACACCCCTAGACACTACTAGTTACAATAGAATTCTCATTTCAATACCCGTCCCTTGGGATCCGACCTTTACTTGCCTCTTTACTAATTGTAGAGTTGTTTGTGAAGTATAAATTGTGTTTTGTATCGACCATTGACCAACGACCACATATGCTTAATTTGTGAAACGAAATGGCACCGATCAAAAATGGCGCCGTTGCCGGGGACGGTGTTTAATTGATTTAAGCTTTCTTTTATTGTTATTAGTCGTGTCTTTTTCACCTTGGGGAAGTAAAACTCCTCAAGGTTTGTTCTAATTGTTTTCTAGTTGTTTGATATTTTGCATGTCTAGAAGGTTACAAAGAGATTTGTTACCTTTTGACCGTGAAATCGAAAGAACCTTGACGAATAATAGGAGACTTGTTAGGAGGAATTTGGGAGGTGTTGGTGAAGTTGTTCAACCCACTAGTGAGTTTGTCAATCCTTTCGCAATAGAAGGAGAAGAAAACCCATTAAACAATACCACACAAAATCCACCTACAATGCCTAAATTATCGTCACACTCTATACCCACCGAGGAGGATCTACCAAATGGTACTCCTACACCGCAACATCTCACCGGTAACTTTATTGCCAAGTCCGCCTTCATCCAACTAGTTGAGAGGAGCCAATTCGGGGGAATGCCTAGTGAGGACCCTCATTCTCATATGGAAACCTTTTGCGATTATTGTGAAGCTATCTCTCAAACGGGCGTGACTCAAGACTAAATAAGATGGGTCTTATTTCCTTTTTCGTTAATCGGCACCGCAAAGCAATGGTTGAAGGGCCTTGATAAGGCCACCCTTGGAATAGATTCTTGGAAGAAGCTAGCTCTAGCTTTCTACAAAAAATTCTACCCACCGGAAAAGACTAACATGCTAAGAGCTCAAATCACGGGTTTTAAGCAAAGGGATGAAGAATCTTTGTATGAAGCTTGGGAGCGGTTCAAAGGTATTTGTCGCTCATGTCCTCACCATGGACTTAGCGAATGGTTTTTAGTGCAACAATTTTGGAATGGTTTATATGAAGATTCAAGGAACATTCTCAATATGGGATCAAATGGAATGTTCACCGAAGTTGATGACAATCAAACATGGAACAAAATTGAGGAAATGGCGGTCCATAATTCACAATATAGTAGACCTCGCAAGGCTACTAGAGGAGGAAAGTATGAAGTGGATTCCGTTACTCAATTGGGTGCTCAACTTAGTGCTCACATTGACACAATCAACTTGAAGTTTGAACAAGCTATTGCTAGACTTGAGGAAAACTCAAAAACATCAAAGCACCATGTCAATGCCATGACGGCATCCTCATCAATCCCAAGCGGGATATGTGAGAATTGTGGAACCTTGGGTCATGACTCAAGTGAATGTAGGGGAACAACCGAACAAGTTAATGCTTTCCAAGCTTACAAAAGTGGTACCCCTTATTCAAATTTTTACAATGAAAACACCAAGTTCCATCCAAATCTCTCATACAAAAGCCAAAATGTTCAAAACCCTCAAACAACATACACTCCACCACCCATGAGAAATCAAAATCAAAGACCCTTTTACAATCAAAACCAAGGCTACCAAAATCAAAATCCATACAATCACCAAAATGACCAAGGTTTTGATGTCCAAAAAGCGGTCCTCCAAATGCAAAAGAATCAACAAGAATTTTTCACTCAAATGCAAAAAGATAGCCAAGCAAAAGACACCACCATCAACAACATTCTAGCTCACACCAAGATGTTGGAAACACAATTGACCCAACTAGCATCTTCAAGTTCACAAAGACAAAAAGGGCAATTACCACCTCAAAGTAATCCCTCTAGACACGAAACGGTTAGTGCCATTCACTTGAGAAGTGGTACAAGATATGAAGCACCGAAGGAGCAAGTTGAGAATGAAGTTGTGAGAGCTAGTGAGAATGAAGTTGTGGTGCAAAGTCCCAAAGAAGGGGAATTATCAAAAGAAGAAAGTTCAAAGAAAAATGAAGACAAAACCAAAGAGAAGGAGCCCATTGTGATTAGACTTCCTTTTCCAAGTCGTCAAGCCAAGCCCAAATTTGATGATCAACTTGGAAAGTTCATGGAAATTGTGAAGAACTTAGAAGTCTCAATTCCTTTCACGGAATTAATCAATCACGTTCCGGCCTATGCAAAGTACATGAAAGATATCCTCACAAAGAAGAAGTCGATCCAGAAACTTGAGACTATCGCCTTCACTAAGGTGAGTAGTGCAATACTTCAAGGGAGTTCACCTCCAAAGTTAAAGGATCCGGGAAGCTTCTCAATACCGTGTACCATTGGCGACACGACGATCAACAAAGCCTTATGTGATCTAGGGGCTAGTGTGAGTGTCATGCCGTACTCGGTGAGTAAAAGGTTGGGAATGGGAGAGCTTAAATGCACCAATATCACTCTTCAAATGGCCGATAGATCGACGAAGACACCATTAGGGATATGGGAAGATGTCCCCGTGCGAATTGGGAAGTTTTTCATCCCGGTGGACTTTGTCATTGTTGATATGGAGGAAGATTCCAACATTCCAATCATCTTAGGAAGACCTTTCCTACACACCGCGGGTGCGGTGATTGATGTGAAACATGGAGAGCTCACTCTAGAAGTGGGAGATGAAAGCATAACTTTTAATCTTGACAATACCATGAGAGCTCCTCGTTTGCATGAGCCATGTTTCATGATTGACCATTATAGCCGAAAAGATGAAAAGAAGAAATCGGAACTCCAATGGAGGAAGAAAGTTGAAGATGCTCCATTCAAAGAGCAAGTGAATTGTGACAAGGAGAGCTTGCAAAGCTCATCAAAATCAACCAAGGAAGAAGATGATGGCCTCATTGGCCAAGAAAAGAAATTGGGAGAGTTGTCTCCATCTAAGTAAGAGATTTTCAATGATCAACTCAATGAAGTTTGTGGTCTTTGGGACGACGAATTTGAAGGGATCTTTAATCCCTACATTGGGCATGCCATCGATCATGATCAACAACAAGGGCCACGGTCTATTGAGGACCTCTACCACAACAATGAACAAGCTTTTGATTACTTTTTCAAGGTGTTAAGCAACATCAACAAAACCTTGAACATGCCCCCTTGACATCTCATCAAGAATGAGAGTTTGGTGGAGTCCTCCCTAAACCACCACTTGTAAATATTTCTAACTCCCTAACTTACTTTTAAATTTTTGTATTGCATTTTTTGTCATTTTTGGATTTTATTTACTTTGATCAAAATAATTGTCATGTAAGAGAGAAGTGAGGGAGGGATTAACAATTTTAATTGATGTGTAGTGCTTTACCTTAGTGTGGGGATGACAATTGCCTAGGCTATTCATGCCTTAGTAGTGCCCCCACAATGAAGAACACAAGATTTGAAAGAAAGAAAGAAAGAATGATAAGGGAATGCGTTTGTGCACGGATGGAACTGAATCCGTGTACACAAGGACCAATCCGAGCGGATTCCTGAGAATCCGCCCGTCTGAAGAAGATCCGAGCGTCCTGCTGAGAAGACGCCCGTCTTGGGCTGAGCTGAATTTGCAAAATTCTTGACTGTCAAAGAATCCGAGCGGATTTCTGGAAAGACGCCCGTCTCACAGAATCCGTCCGTCTTTTGAAAAAGACGCCCGTCTCAAAGCTGAAGAAAAACAAAGAAAAATCTCTGGACTGAAATCCGTCCGTCCTGCACGAAATCCGCCCGTCCCATCTCAGAAGAATCCGAGCGGATTCCTCAGAATCCGCCCGTCTCTAGGCGGGATTTTGAAAATTTTGAAGCTGTAGAATCCGCACGGATTGTCCCTGCGTCTTGAAAAATGTCGAGCTCTTTATAACCCATCCCACCTTCATTCATTCATTCATTCATAAACACTACCCATAACATCAAAACCCTCATCCTCTCCATCTCAAAAACAAAAACCCTCAACAAAATCCACCAAAATCAAATCAAACCATCTTTCAAACAACAAATCAATCACTCCATCTTCATTAACAATCAAAACCAAGAACAAATTCTTCACCTTTGAATCGATTTTTGTTTTTATAAAGGCAAAGCCTTTCACCTTCAAATCGATTTGGGCATTCTACAAATTGAAGATTTTTGACTCTTTACTTGGTTAGTTCATCAAATGGCAAGAACAAAGGGAGCAACAAGAGCAACAAAGGCAACAAAGGCACCAAAAGCAAAGGCTCTCTCTCAAAGGCAAAAAGCTCTACAAACAAAGAAAGCTTTGGCAATGGTGGTATCAACACCAAACTTGGAAGTGCAACCACAACAACAACAAACTTCTATGGGAGCATCACCTTCTACTCCGTGTCGATCAACTCTTGCATTATCCGGAGGTAACTTTCATTTCCGATACCCATAGAAATACATTTGTCAAGTTTGCTATGAAACAAATTCAATCCACCAAATTCATATGTCAAGATGCTTTAGAGAAATTAGGTGTTCTTGAACAAACAAAAGCCTTTTTCAATGCCATGGGTTTGAAGAAATTGTTTGAAATGAAGGAAGTAACATACCCCTCCCTTGTCTTCGAATTCTTAAGTTCTTTAAAAGTGACAAAAGTTGAGAATAGGGAAAATATTGAGTTTCGTCTAGCTAACACTAGTAGACGCATTACCTTTCCGGAATTGGGTGAAATTTTGGGTCTTAGCGATGAACATAAATATTATAAGCAATATGGGAAGTATGACCCCGAGCCTCTTTGGGAGGCAATCTCCGGGAAGAAATTTGAAGATTTTCATGCTTGTCGTTCTCTTTTGGTCCATCATCCGGGCATAAGAGTATGGCACAAAGTTGTGGGAAATACCATAATTGCTAGGAAAGACACCAATCATTTCACGGGACTCGATTTTATTCTCCTTGAATCAACTTTGAATATTGGAAGAATTCACACCAAGCCTTACAATTCTTTGAGGCTATTGGTTGATAGATGGCTCCATGTAGATAGTGGGAAGAAGGGTACAACCGTTATTGTTAATGGCGGCCTAGTCACGGTCCTAGCCAAGCACTTTGATCCTAATTTCAATAAGGATAACAAGTACAAGGCAAAGGAAGGTGGCCATCTTATTGATATGTCCATCATGATTAACAAGTTTAAGTGGGTTGCTCACAATCCTCTTGACACCAAATTTGGGTGGCTTACTAGTGAGGCTCGATCATTCACTTTACCCGCAAAGATTTGCCGTCTTAGTGTCCACCGGACCAACTATTTACTTCCCCTATCCGAAGAAGCCGAGTACATCATTCAACAACAAAAGGGTGATCATGAAACTCCCTCCTCTTCCATTGTTATACCGCCTTACCCCTTTGTGTATGAAGAGTTCAAACCGCAAGGAATTGAAATTGGAAAAGACTATGTAACTCTTCTTATGCAAGCCATGCACAAGCAAGCTTATGAAGATCGGAAGAATGCTTATTTGGCTCAATATCCTCCCCTCTTGCATCTAGCTAGGCAAGGACTCCTTGATCCATCTTGTCCTTTGCCTAGTTGGGCGGATAGAGAAGCCTTATTTCCGGGTGCATCAAGGGACGTGGTGGAAGACAATGAGGTTGTTGGAAATGGTGAAGAAATTGATGATAATATCGAGGAAGAAGCAAGTGGAGATGAAGAAAGAGATGATGAAGATGATGATGAAGAAAGTGATGAAGAAAGTGCCAAGGAAAGTGGCAATGTGACCACTTCTCATGAGGGAAGTGGTGATGATGATAGCATGATGGAAGACTAGCCTTGGAGACTCCTACACTCCCATGGTTTGTCTATATCTCTTTGTATTTTATTTCATTTTGATCATTGTTGGTTTAGTCCTAGCAACATCAAAGGACTCACACCTCGGTTCCATTGAGGTGTTCTTTATTGTTCCCATTTTTGAAAATCCAAAATGACAATCTAGTTTCATGCATAGCATAGTGTGTGCATGAACTATACCCATACTTTGACATTAGCAATAGTGTCTTATTTGGTTTGGGGAAGTTAATGCATACACAACGGGAGGTAATCTAAATTATCCTCTCCGTCATAACAAAAACCATGCATCATGTAGTATAGCTTAGTGTAGAATTGCATTTAGTATAGAAATCATGCATCATCCTTGCATAATTTCCATCATTTTGGCCATTGAGAACAATGCCCATATTAGTGTGGGGATGGGAATTCTAACACTTAACTTTTATTCAAAAAACCCATAAAAATTGAAAAATTTCAAAAATCATAAAAATTTGAAAAATTGAAAAACCAAAAACAAGTTCATTTCCTTTGTATATATTGTCTTGTATATATTGTGTTTCTTTTATCCTTGTTCACTTTGATTGACTACGCCACATCCGAGACATGAGGATATTGAAGACCGCATGGTATGATCTTTCCAATCTCCTTTTTCCTCTTTATGTTAATGACTATGTGGCTTTATTTTGATTGATGCGGTAAAAACAATGTGAACTTAGGACTTGCATTTAGTTTATATGTCATTTTAGTTGGTAGAATCATATGCATTAGGATGTACATATGTTAGTTGCATCATGGCATGTAGTTTGCATGTTAGAAAATTTTGTGAAACCGTCTACTTGGGAAGCTTGACAAGTGTATATAGGCCCTAGTAGATGCTTTTTATTCTTAAGACTTTGCTTGTTAAAATGCTTGTAAAACACCCTAGGATGTGTCATGCTAGTATCCTTTGACCCATGGTTTAAGGCCGAGTCAAGAGTACCTTGTGGTGTGATAACTCCTTGGCTACCGTTTATTCCAAGGTGACCCTTGAAACCATGCATACTTCCATCATTCATCCATGTTCTACCATACATTTTGTCATCAAAGGGAATGGGCACAAAAAGAAATCAATTTGAGTTCAATGAAATGAAAAATGAAAGAAAGTTTGCAAAAATGCATCAAATGAAAAGAGGAGCAAAAATAGAACTCCTAAGCTTCAAATACAAGGCACCCTCGTTACTAATTGGGGTGACTTTGAAAATGTTCAAAAAGAAATTCAAAAAGTTGTCAAGTATTGAAATGCCAAAAATCAAAAGAAATGGCAAAGAAAGTGTTCTCAAATGTCAAATGCCAATGAAATTGGGGGGAAAAACAAAAACAAAGCAAACTCCCAAAATGAAACTCAAATATCTATTGATCCCTTTATCCATCGTATCCATTTTTGTGCATGGTAGAGAGGGGACGACCCTTCTTCTTGTCTAGGCAAGAGGAGGAATTCCGCGATCCTCCAGTGTTTCTAACACCATAGGGAGTCTACTCTTGACAAAAGCATTTAACGATTGAGGACAAAGGTACCCTAGCTTGACACCTTTTGGAGGTGATTTATTGGTATCCTTCTAGGCTTAGTAGTTTGAACAAATTGCATCTATGAAGGATTGTGTACCCTTGAATTGCTTCCCTTGTAGATAATTTCCGCCACTTAGATGAGGAAAGTGGCTATTCTTTTTGTAGATGCATCCATTATGTGATTTTTGTGTGCTTAATGTTTGGATGTGTCGCCATTTTGGCAAGACCCACCTTGCCTTGCAAGAAGGCATCATACCTCATGGTTGTCTTGTTGTGAGTTGAAGGGGCGGAGTGAGACCCGCTAATTGTCTCATATCGGCTATTATTATTAGGTTAGGTTAGTATTGGTCCTAGTCTTTGTCACCTCTTTACTCGGGACGAGCAAAGGTTCGGTTTGGGGATATTTGATGTGACCATAATTGGCGCATATTTAGCCCCCGAATTACCATTGTTTCCATGCTTTTTAGTGCCTATTTGGGTCATTTCTTATCTTTAGTTCTTTGTTTTGCATATTCTTTGAGATTTTGATCCCTTGGTAGGAAAGGAGTAAGAATCTTGCATTTTCATGGCAAAACGAGGCTAAATTGATCGTATTCAATGACCAAGCATCAAGGAGAGACAAGACTAGAAGGCCTTTGTACATAGCATAGTAGAAGAGCAATGTTGAGAAAAGGATCCTTGAGTCCCCAAGGAAATCCCCAAGGAATCCATGAAGAAAAGGGAAGAAAAGAAGAAGAATTGACGCTGCCAGACAATCCGAACGGATTGTATACAATCCGCCCGTCCGTCCAGACCAATCCGAGCGTCCCTCAAAGGAATCCGCTCGGATTCCCCCTCGCCAATCCGAGCGTCTTGCCCAAGGATCCGCTCGGATTCTTCAGCCAAGATCCGGCCGTCCCGACTCCCATCCGCACGGATTGCAGTACAGCACGTTTTCATTCTTCAAGCTACGATAAGAGAAGCCCTTCTCTCGGAGAATACCGGAGTCTCCTTGCTCAACTTAAAAAGTGTAATTACTAGTTTAGCCCTTAGTTAACCCTAATGCATCCTCCCTAATTTTCACTATAAATACCCCATTAGTCTAATTAGAGAGGCATGTTCTTCTTATCAATAATTAGAGTACTTAATATCAATCAAATCTCTCTTCAATATTGTAATCAAATATTAATCAAGTTTTAATCCAAGTTTTAGTTCTTAAATCTCTCTCTTGTTCTTCATTTATTTTGGGTAATTAGAAGATTATTGGGTTTATTGGGAGATTGACAACCTTCCATCAATCATCAAGTTCTTCTATTATTCTTTGCATTATTATTTTGGAATCATTAGTAGGTATAATCTCTTAATCCCTTTTTAATTATTGCTAATTACTTTCATTTATTCATCATGTTTCATTATGTTAGTATGATTGACAACCTTTCTAGCATGATCAATATGATAATGAGTGAGTAGTCTCTTAGCTAGGGTTTAATGGGTGATTAGGGGAAACCAACATGGGGAATGATTCATGCTTAAATTAATATGCTTTCATAATCTTATTTGCTTGCTTGTTTTGATCTTAATACATGCACATGTTATATTTGATGAAATGCAAAGCCTATGAATCCTTGCATTTACTATCATCTCCTATCTTTTCAATGAGACTTGTAAGACATAACCCAACTCGAGTCTTGTTAGACCATGCATGTATTGAGTAGGAAAGATTAAGTCGACTTGTAGGTGTTGTACAATCTAATCGATTCGGCTCCGGGACCCAAACTTTCCTAGGATTGTAAGATATAACCCAACTCAATCCATCACAACAATAATTGCTTGCTTATAATTTGAGAACATGTTTGTATGATCATATCCCATGATTCCCCTATGAACCCATGACACCCTAGTGCCTTTAATCAATTGTTTACACCCCTTATTTTATTCATCTTGCTAGTTTATTTTCATTGCTATTTTAGTTTAGTAACCTTCTACATCAACCCAATTTGTGACACCCCTAGACACTACTAGTTACAATAGAATTCTCATTTCAATACCCGTCCCTTGGGATCCGACCTTTACTTGCCTCTTTACTAATTGTAGAGTTGTTTGTGAAGTATAAATTGTGTTTTGTATCGACCATTGACCAACGACCACATATGCTTAATTTGTGAAACGAAATGGCACCGATCAAGAGGTTAGGGTAATTAACTTGTGCATAAATATGAATTTATGTAATTTTTGTGATTATAAAACGTTGAATCACGCAAATCCGTAAAAACCGTGTAATATACGATATTGGCTCCTTAAAGGCGATTTAGCATAAAATTGGGCATGTTCATACATATTATAATGCTGCATTTTATTTATGATTGTCATAATTTTATTTTATGTAATTTTTGAATTATGTAATTTTACTTAGTATGGCCTTAGTTTTTAATTGATATTACCCGAAATGTATGGGAATATCGATTCGTTTGTAATTTATTGTGATCTCGTATCACCGTTTTATAATTTAATAGATTTATTTTATTTTATTTACAAATGTATAATAGGAAATTATGTAATTTGTTTTGTAATTTATTTATTCCGGAGTTCCTTGAAGACGGTGTCATTCAAGAAGGCGATACATAAAGACGGTGTTACCTCGAGATGCGTGCCTCAACCGAAGTTCAAGGGACCAATGGAGTTGGTTTCCGAATATGTAATAGTTAAATCGTTTTTCTTTTTTAGGAAGGCCATACTAGGATTTATTTTATGTTTTGCATTTTATTATATGTCGCATGCATCGCTAAATCGCCATAACTAAAACATGCATCATTTTTTATCGAGTTTATCGACCGTGTCCATTACAATTATCGTAGTTCACCGCTTTAGTTCACTTAAAACGTGATAGATAATAAATTGACATGACCTCTCGCTAAAATAAACAATTGAGACATAGCCTTACCAAAAAGTAGAAACCATGAAAACCTATTTCGTGAGGGAGTGCACTCGGCCATCCCGGGGTACAAACCTTGTTACGTAGGAGAAGTGGGTGATAAATGTCTATCCACCGAATTCGTGTTGATGAGGGTTTCATCGGCCATCCCGTGCCCAAGTTAATGTGAATTTGGATCATGGACACATTTATTCGAAATTTGGATTGACCTCAACGAAAGTATTCGTGACCGTAGTCACATGTGTTCCTGGCTATAGATAAACATTAGAGTAATTTTATCGACCAAGAGTTCTAAAAGTAGAATCGATTAAACGTTAATTCACCGAGTTATATTAATAAGGGTTTCATCGGCTATCCCGTGCCTAAGTTGATATGAATTTGGGTCTTGGAATCATTTATAATAGTTGGGTAGAGGTCACTATATAAATGCTCATATCTTGTTAATCTTTTTACAAGTATGATTTAAAAGGACAAATGTTAATATTTCCTTTCCTCCATACTTGTAGTTCATTACAATGAATCCATCAAATGCTACCGCACCGATAACTATTGAATCTTACCACAATGTTTTTGACGACGTTTGCTCCAACAATGATTTCGACACCACTAGAGAACTTCATTTTGGGATAGGTTCGGATGGAAACCTTAACTTCATCACTTCTACTAGACCACCTACTACTACTAGATCTCGTGTGAGCCCGTCTCAGGAAGACTACCTCATACAATCTATAGGGTCTTTGTCTCTGGAAGATAAAGATGCCAAAACTAGTGGGAGCTCAAGCAATCAAGTTCTTGCTTTAAAGGGCAAAACGTTCAAGAAGAAGGGAAAGAAGGTCAAAAACTTCAAGCAAGTTAATGATGAGTGCATTATTGCTATGGCATGGGACATTGGCTTAGGAATTGTCCCGTATATTTGCGAAATATAAGGGAAGGAATCATCGTTCCAAAAGGTAAAATTCCTAAGGAAATTTATGTTATTGATATAAATTATACTTCCACTACGACATGGGTACTAGATACCGGTTGTGGTTCTCACCTTTGTAATCATTTACAGGGTTTAAGTGACGTGAAGAGGCTTAGCAAGGGAGATGTGGATCTACGCCTTCGAAATGGAGCTCGAGTAGCGGCCGAAACCAAAGGAACTTATGTTTTAGCTTTGCCTAACGGATTTGAGTTGTATTTACATAATTGTTTTTATGTGCCTACACTCTCTAAAAACATTATTTCAATCGCCATGCTAGACATGGACGGTTTTTGTTTTGTCATTAAGGACAATCGTTGTACTATTTCAAGGAATGATTTGGTTATAGGCCAAGCTTCTTCCATCAATGAAATTTACATTTTAGAGACCTCAAATCCGACTAATGATATCTATAACATTCAATCGAAGAAACTCAAATCAAGTGACCCAAATGAAGCGTTCATTTGGCATTGTCGATTAGGTCACATAAACGAGAATCGCATCAAAAGATTAATTTCGACTAATGTGATTAAACCATTTGATTTTCAATCATATGGAACATGCGAATATTGCCTTCTTGGCAAAATGACTCGTAATCCTTTTAGTGGTAAAGGGACACGAGCTAGTGAACTATTGGGACTCATACATACCGATGTGTGTGGACCAATGAGTATCACCGCTCGTGGAAATTATGACTACTTCATAACCTTCACCGATGACTTAAGTAGACATGGGTATGTCTATTTAATGAAACATAAGAGTGAAGCGTTTGAGAAATTCAAGGAATTTCAAAACAAAGTAGAGAACCAATTGGACAAAAAGATAAAAGCACTACGTTCCGATCGTGGTGAGAATATCTTAGCCTTGAATTCGATTCACACTTGAAAGGTTGTGGTATTATATCACAACTTTCTCCACCTGGAACACCACAACTAAATGGTGTTTCCGAAAGGAGAAATCGAACCCTACTTGATATGGTTCGATCCATGATGAGTCAAACCGAGTTACCAAACTCGTTTTGGGGATTTGCAATCCAAACTGCAATTATATCTTTGAATAATAGTCCCACTAAGGCCACCGGAAAGACTCCATTTGAGATGTGGAGAGGAAGACTTCCTAATCTATCCTACATGAAAATTTGGGGATGTGATGCTTACGTCAAAACAAAGAATGACAACAAGCTTGCCCCAAGATCCGAAAAATGCATCTTTGTAGGTTACCCCTCGAATTATCGAGGATACTAGTTCTACAAACCTCAAGATAACAAAGTGTTTGTGTCTTGCGGGGCTGTCTTCTTAGAAAGAGACTTTATTTCTAAGAGACAGAGTGGGAGAAATTTTGAACTTGATGAAGTTCAAGAGCCACAAACCGAGGAAGAAACGCAAGAAGATGTTCCTTCGTCGTCTAACGCGGTTGACCCTCCCCCACTAAGAAGAACGAGTCGAGTTATTCGCCATCCTGATCGATATGTGGGACTTATCAAAGAAGATGGAACACTCGATGTGTTGCTTTTAGAAAGTGACGAGCCCGCTACCTACAAGGCCGCAATCTCTAGTCCTAATTCCTCCTTATGGCTTGAAGCCATGAAGTCCGAAATGGATTCTATGCACGAAAACCAAGTTTGGGACTTGGTAGATTTGCCTAAAGGGGCAAGACCTCTTCAATGCAAATGGATATTCAAAGTCAAAAATGGCATAGAAGGATATGATGATGTCTACAAAGCTAGGCTAGTGGCAAAAGTATTTACCCAAGTCCAAGGTCTCCAATACGATGAGACCTTCGCGCCCGTAGCCATGCTAAGATCCATACGGATTTTGTTAGCGATCGCCGCATTTCATGATTATGAAATATGGCAAATGGATGTCAAAACCGCTTTTCTAAATGGGCATTTAGAAGAGGAGGTGTACATGATACAACCCGAAGGTTTTGTTGATTCTAAAAATCCTAACAAAGTGTACAAGCTTAAGAGATCCATTTATGGTCTTAAGCAAGCATCTAGAAGTTGGAATCATCGATTCAATCATGTTATAAAGGAGAATGGTTTCACTCGAAGTGTTGAGGAACCATGTTTATACATGAAATTTAGTGGGAGCAATGTTGTGTTCCTAATCTTGTATGTCGATGACATACTACTCATTGGAAATGATATTCCGATGTTGTCTTCTGTTAAGAAGTGGTTAGGTAACCACTTCCAAATGAAGGATTTAGGAGAAGCACAACGCATATTAGGTATCCGAATCCATAGAGATAGATCCAAGAGGATATTGGCACTAAGTCAAGAGTCTTATGTTGATAAGATTCTTCGACTATTCAGCATGGATAAATCTAAAAGGGGATTGGTACCTATGGTAACTGGGACTATATTGAGCAAGACTCAATCTCCCTCCGAACCCCATGATGTTGAACGCATGAAGATGATCCCTTATGCTTCCGCTGTTGGATCAATTATGTACGCCATGATATGCACACGTCCTGATGTCTCGTATGCTTTGAGCATGACGAGTAGATATTAAGGAAATCCAGGTGAGAGTCACTGGATTACCGTTAAGAACATCCTTAAGTACTTGAGAAGGACTAAGGATTCTATCTTAGTGTTTGGAGGAGACACCGAACTCCGTGTTAATGGATACACGGACTCAAGTTTTCAAACAGATAGAGATGACATGAAATCACAAGCTGGTTTCGTTTTCATGCTCAATGGTGGTGCCGTTAGCTGAAGAAGCTTCAAGGAAGCTGTGACCGCGGATTCAACAACGGAGGCTGAGTACATTACAGCATCAGAAGCTGCCAAGGAAGCTGTGTGGATCAGGAAATTCACGGAAGGTCTAAGAGTAGTGCCTACCGCCAATGATCCCATCACTCTCTATTGTGATAATAGTGGGACGATCTTCCAAGCTAAGGAGCCAAAGTCTAGTAATAGATCTAGACATGTACTTAGAAAATATCATGTAATAAGAGATTTCATTGAATGAAAGGAAATTGCGATTTGTAAGGTTGGGACGGATGACAACATAGCCGATCCGCTCACCAAGCCTTTATTGCAGGCCAATCATGATGGACATGTTGCGTCCATGGGACTTAAACGTGTACCAAGTTTTTGTTAGATTTTGAAATGAAATAAAAGTGTTGTTTTTGTTCATGTTCACAATCACATTTGTCTTTTATCTTTAATTTATACATTGTTACATCCAAACGGGTTGTAGTGACAATTGAACCCCGTTAAAGGGAACACGGATTAACATAGTAGTCGCCCATAGTCACTTGTATGAGGTGACGTCTCGAAGTGACTAGAGTGTGATGCGATTGATGGCAAGTTCAAGTGCCATAGAGTCATGTGAGATGACTAGTCGATCACATAGGCAGACTGTTAGGAACACTTTGTCGGGCCTTATGACCGCTTATAGAGTTCTGGCAAATTTATATAGCCTGGTCGTGGCGAGAGCTACTATAGTATTCAAATGAGTCGATTCTTTTGACTAAAGACTATTCGCCTAAGATGGCACAGTTTCAGATTAACTTTGATTTGTGTTACTACGATCTTCGTAAATGGGGTCAAATGGGCACATTTTGGGTTATGATGGCTGTGGCTAGTCGAAGGGAATGAGTGCGATAGGAATTGTCCACCCCTAGTCAGGGTTATAACAATGTCTCAAGGCCACTCGAGGAGTAATAAAATGGAAGTGCGTGGCCACGCTCGGAATGTATCCATGGTGGATAAATCCGGTCAATCAGTTATTCTCCAGATCGAGGAAACCAATCTCGATATGATCACTTGCAAGTACGACCTGAAAGACACCTTGCATTGAGTGGGAGATAGTAATAGGACAAGAGAATTGGTGACGCACACTTGTCGAGGACAAGTGGGAGATTGTTGGAATATGTGTCCTCCGACAATAATGCGATCACAACTGTTGATCATAATGATCACATGTTTAAATCTCATTTTATAGAATACAATTGGGAAGTAATATTTTACTGTCAACTGGTCCACACATATCGGTAATGATTGGCTGACTAGAGTTTGACATTACTGTCGTGAGATGGTGGTGACCAGTTGATCCCCTTAGGTCATACCTAAAGGACAACACTCTTAATTGATCATTTAATTGATCGTATGACGATACGGGTCGATTAAATTACTTAAAATTGACGGACGATTTTGAAAGTAATATTTACGTGTCTCATTGTAATTTGATTAAATAAGATACGGTCTAAGTAATCGAATTGTTTTATTACTTAAATGAAATTATTGTTTAAGGAAACAATTGCATTTGAATGAATAAATTAATTATAAATACAAGATATTGTGATTTATAATTGGTAAAATTATTTTGGTACAAGTAATTATGAATTACTAAGTCCATTTTGTATATGACGTATTTTTATTAATACGTTGATTTTTAATATGTTAAAAATACATAACAATTTTATGTGACATATGACATGTGACAAATTGACAAATTAACAAAAATAAAATAGAGTCCATTTTATCTATTTTGGCCGAAATAATGGGGTTGTATTAGCAATATATTATGCTAATTGAGTTAGTGGAAAACATGATCATGGTTGCCTAATTCTAGCCATGCAAGCCTACTTGTTCTGGTGAAGGCAACCTCATGCATGCATTGGCTCCCTCTTTTTCCCCCTCTTCCACCCGGTTTTGAGAAGAATACCACCTTGGTTTTTCTTCTTATTTTTACCAAATATACACTATGATATTCACTAGTGTGGATCATTATTCATTCATCTAAAATATTGAGTTTTAGAGAGATAAAAACTTCTTCCCTCTTCTCCTTCTCTTAACCAGTTTTAAGAGACCAAATCAAATATTTTTGGGTCAATTTTTATACTAAATTAATATTGTTCTAGTATTCATAATATTAATTTGATTAAGAGTTTGTCTTGGGTATTATTCATTGGGAGGGATTCTACACTTGAATCCTAGTTCATCCATTAAGGAGAGCTCAAGAACAAGAGAGTAGGAGAACTCTCTTGTGCCCTTAAGATCCGAAAATACCAATGTAAGAATAAAGACTTCTTCCTTTTTAATTATTGTTTGCATGCATAAGATCACATTTTAATTTTATGACTAAATTAAAACAAAACATATATGAATATGTTGTGTATTTAGATCTAGTTTTCTAACATAAGAGTCGATTGACCATAGAAAAACCACACGATAGACCTTTATGAATTATTTACTCTTGGCCTTGTCAGTTGTTTGGATGGTATAAGGAAATAATCGAACTACAAATGATCATATGATGGCATAAAGTGCACGAAAACATGTAGACATTCCGTAATAATAGTGAAAAAGCGAATAATAGTAGTGACTACACACCACGTGACGAGTTGGTAACACTAGTACGTGTTGTGGCGGTCCATTACGATATTTGAATGATACGTTGAATGTTAAACGTGGTTGCGTCCAGTCATAAAGAGTACTAGGATTAATGTCTATATATATATATATATATATATATATATATATATATATTATAGAGGAAGGATCAACTAAGGTCCTTTATATATTTGAGTCCATAAGTTCTATTGTGAGCCATTGGATGGAGGGAGATGGATGGCCAAGATCAACCTCCAAAAATGTGTTTATGTACTAATATCACTCATTCTCTCCTCCTTCACTAATCTTTTTAATTAATCACTAATTCACTATAACTTCTTTTCCTCTCATCCACTTTTCTCACATATCACACAACTCATCTTCTCTCTAAAACCCCAAAAAATAAAAATCCAAAAAATCCAAATAAATAAAAAACCCAAAACCCAAATAAATAAATAAAACCCAAAAAATCCAATTAAATCAAAAAACCCAAAAAATCCAATTAAATCAAAAAACCCAAATAAATCATTCATTCTTCTCTTCCTCATTCACCACCACCCACCACTATCCCACCCGACACCAACTCACCACCCATCACCCACCACCGCCGCCGCCACACCGCCGCCACCGCACCGCCGCCAACTTTTTTTTTTTTTTTTTTGCCTCGGTTTTTTTTTTTTTTTTTTTTCGTTTGGTCTTTATTTTCATGTTTTGAGTTGTTTTTTCCATTCATTTTTTGTTGTTGTCTTTTATTTTCTTTTATTTTGTTACTTCTCCTTTTTTATTCATTTTCTCAAATCTCTTCTTGTTATACTTTTTTTTAAGATTTCGGGTTTTAAATCTTGTTATTTGGTTTATTTTAGATTTCGGGTTTGGTTGGGTTGTTGGTTTTTTGGTTTTATTATTGTTATTTGGTTTTTTGTTTTTGTTATTATGAGTTTTTTTGGTTTTTGTTATTATTTTTTTTTTCATATTTTTCATATTTATTGTTTGATTTTTTTACTATTTACGACTAAAGTTATACATTTTATGACCAAAGTTATACAAAAAAAGACTAAAGTTATACAAAAATTGGACTAAAGTTATACAAAAAATTGGACTAAAGTTATACAAAAATGAACCAGAGTTATACAAAAATGAACCAAAGTTATACAAAAATGAACCAAAGTTATACAAGAATGGACCAAAGTTATACAAAAATGGACTAAAGTTATACAAATATGGACTAAAGTTATACAAAAAAAGACTGAAGTTATACAAAAATAGACCAAAGTTATACAAAAAAAGACTAAAGTTATACAAAAATTGGACTAAAGTGATACAACAATGAACTAAAGTTATACAAAAATGAACCAAAGTTATACAAAAATGAACCAAAGTTATACAAAAATGGACTAAAGTGATACAAAAAATTGGACTAAAGTTATACAAGAATGAACCAAAGTTATACAAAAATGAACCAAAGTTATACAAAAATCGACCAGAGTTATACAAAAATGCACCAAAGTTATACAAAAAATGTACTAAAGTTATACAAAAAATGGACTAAAGTTATACAAAAATCGACCAGAGTTATACAAAAATGCACCAAAGTTATACAAAAAATGGACTAAAGTTATACAAAAATGGACTAACTTTTGTATAACTCTGGTGCATTTTTGTATAACTCTGGTGCATTTTTGTATAACTCTGGTCCATTTTTGTATAACTTTGGTTCATTTTTGTATAACTTTGGTTCATTTTTTGTATAACTTTAGTCCAATTTTTTGTATAACTCTGGTGCATTTTTGTATAACTCTGGTCAATTTTTGTATAACTTTGGTTCATTTTTGTATAACTTTGGTTCATTTTTGTATAACTTTAGTCCAATTTTTTGTATAACTTTAGTCCATTGTTGTATGACTTTAGTCCAATTTTTGTATAACTTTGGTGCATTTTTGTATAACTCTGGTCGATTTTTGAATAACTTTGGTTCATTTTTGTATAACTTTGGTTCATTTTTGTATAACTTTGGTTCATTTTTTGTATAACTTTAGTCCAATTTTTTGTATAACTCTGGTGCATTTTTGTATAATTTGGTCAATTTTTGTATAACTTTGGTTCATTTTTGTATAACTTTGGTTCATTTTTGTATAATTTTAGTCCAATTTTTTGTATAACTTTAGTCCAATTTTTGTATAACTTTAGTCTTTTTTTGTATAACTTTTGTCATAAAATGTATAACTTTAGTCATTAAATGTATAACTTTAGTCATAAAATGTATAACTTTAGTCGTAAATAGTAAAAAAATCAAACAATAAATATGAAAAATATGAAAAAAAAAAAAATAATAACAAAAACCAAAAAAGCTCATAATAACAAAAACAAAAAACCAAATAACAATAATAAAACCAAAAAACCAACAACCCAACCAAACCCGAAATCTGAAATAAACCAAATAACAATAAAAAAAAACCAAATTTAAATATCGTGTGTATAACTCTAATGCACGCAGTGTATAACTTTAATAGACAAGATGTATAACTTTAGTCCAAAAAATCAAATAACAATAACAACCAAATAAAAATATAACAACCAAATAAAACCAAATATGTAACACTAACAAAAAAAATACCAACAATAATAAATAACATTAAAATACCAAATCAGAAAAAAATAAATAAAAAAAATAGATCTAAAAAAACACCACACAAAATTAATACCAAATAACAATAAAAAAAAAACAAAAAAAAAACCAAATGAACAATAAAACCAGTGAAGTAAATCTAAAAAACAAAAAAAGACCCAAAAAACAAAAAACAAAGCAACAACACCAACGACAACACTAACGTCAACGACAACACCGACACCAACGACAACACCAACGACAAACCCACGAAACCACCATTTTTTCTGACCCGTGGTGTTTAGGCGGCAGCAGGGAGGGAGAAAGGTGGTACGGCAGTGAGTGGTTGTTGATGTCGGTTGTTGCGGTGGCTGTGAAGGAGGGAGGATGGTGTTTAAGGGTAGTCGGGTTTGTCGGGGGTGGGTTTAGATCTGGTTGGGAGGATGGTGTTTAGATTTGGTGGGTTTGTCGGGTGGGTTTGTCGTGTGGGTTTCTCGGTGGTGGTGGTGGGTCTGGTAGTTTGTGGTGGGCGGGTTGTGGGGTCGGGTGTGGTGTGTGGTGGTCTGTGGTGGGCTCCGGATGCGGGCGGGTGAGGAGGTGGGGGGTGGGGAAATGGTGGTCTAGTGAGGTGGAGGTGGCGGCAGGGTGGTGTAGGCCGAGAAGGAAGGAGGAAATGGGGTGTTTTATTTTGGGTTTTTTTGTTGGGAATTCAGAAAAAATGGGATTTAGTGAGAGAGTGGAAAGGTGGGATAATGAGAGGATAGATTAGGAGAGGGTAAATGTTTAAAGAGTTGGAATGATTAAGGTAGGTAATTAGAGGAGATTAATTTGTGACCTTTCATTTAGATGCAATCTCATCCATCCATCCCATATATCTAATGGTCCATATGAGGACTTAGGGACTCATTATATATGAGGACCTTATAAGAACCACTATATATATATATATATATATATATATATATATATATATATATATATATATATATATATATATATATATATATATATATATATATATATATATATATATATATATATATATATATATATATATATATATATATATATATATATATATATATATATTATTAGGATCATGTAAGTCCCCTCTTATATGTGAGTCCATAAGTCTCATTGTAAGCCTTTGGATCATGAAGATGGAGGGTTGAGATTGGAGCAAAAAAGAGGGGATTATAGGGTAATTAAGCACTCTCTCTCACTACCTTCACTAATACTCCCTCCATTCAACTCCACTTTACAAGTATTCTATTTCCGTCCATTCAACTCCACTTTACAGGTTTCCTTATTTGGACATATAAAAGACCTTTTTATCCTTATTGAAAATCTATATTTACAAAAAATGTCATTCATACCCCACATAAATCCACCATAAAACTCACCTTTATATTTTTTTAATATCTTTAACCCCACCATTCCCTTTCCCTATGTACTTTTAATAGTTTTTTTAATCCGTTTCTTAATACCCGCGCAAAAAGCAATGTTGCAAAGTGGAGTTGAATGGAGGGAGTACACATTAACTAAATACTAATCCACTATATATAATTTATTCTCCCACCTGCTTGTCTCTCATCTCACACAACTCACACAATTTACCTATTTCTCTCATCTCTCTCTAATAAACCAAATAAATCAAAATGAAATCCAAAATATCAAAATTCAAATTTTCCCCCCTCACCCTTACCCCTACCACCCCACCGCCTCTCCCCACGACGAACCCCACCACAGCCACATCTCCACTTCCTAACTTCACCACCACCGGGCCACCACCTTCTCCACCTCCCATCACCACACATACAACCTCCACCACAACCTCCGCACCACCACAACCCCACGCCCTCTTCAAATTTCCACTGCCGCCACACCACGCCGTCACCCCCTCACCTTCATTCTCCTTTTTCGATCTTTTTTTTGTTTCAGATCGAGCCCTCCGGCAGCAGCGCCAACATCAACTCGTCCGTCTTTTTTTTTTCTTTTTTTGTAATTGTTGTTCGTCGTTGGTGGAAGTTGTCGCTGTTGTTTGTGTGTGTGGTGTTGTTGTCGTGAAGGAGAGGGTGGGCTGTTTGGAGATGAAGGTGGTGGTTGGTGGCCGGAAGTCAGACCTCGCTCCTCCCTCCTCCGTCCTCCCTTCTCGCTGCTCTACCTTCTTCTTTTTTTCTGTTTTCTTTTTTTTGTTTGTACCAGTACCTTTGTTTACTTGGGCTCAAAAAACAAGATCTCCGACGAAAACGAGATCTACATTTTAATTATTTTTCTTTATTATTTTGAATATAGGTTTTATTTTATTTTTTGTTATTATAAATTTAGTGGTGGTAGAAGTCAGATTTACTTAGGTTTTGTATTTGGTGTTTTCTCCTTTAATTTTCACTCTTTTTTTTTTTTCCAGATTTTTTAGCCCTTTGAATTTGCACTTGGCTAAAATTACACTTTTTGTTGTTAGAATTACACTTTTTTCTGTTAGAAGTACATTTTTTTGTTAAAATTACACTTTTCTTCATTAAAATTACACTTTTTCCTGTTAAAATTATACCTTTTTTTTGCTAGAATAACACGTTTTTCGGCTAAAATTACACTTTTTGTTGTTAGAATTACACTTTTTTCTGTTAAAATTACACTTTTTTCTATTAGAATTACACTTTTTTCTGTTAGAATTACACTTTTTGTTAGAATTACACTTTTTTCTGTTAGAATTACACTTTTTTCGGTTAGAATTACACTTTTTTTTTGTTTGAATTACACTTTTTGTTGTTAGAATTACACTTTTTTCAGTTAGAATTACACTTTTTTCTGACTTTTTTCTGTTAGAATTACACTTTTTTCTGTTAGAATTACACTTTTTGTTAGAACTACACTTTTTGTTGTTAGAATTACACTTTTTTCTGTTAGAATTACACCTTTTTCTGTTAGAATTACACTTTTTTCTGTTAAAATTACACTTTTTTCTATTAGAATTACACTTTTTTCTATTAGAATTACACTTTTTGTTAGAATTACACTTGTTTTTGTTAGAATTACACTTGTTTTTGTTAGAATTACACTTTTTGTTGTTAGAATTACACTGTTTTCTGTTAGAATTACACTTTTTTCTGTTAGAATTACACTTTTTTCCGTTAAAATTACACTTTTTTCTATTGGACTAATGTTACACTCTCAATGGACTTAGTCATATTCTCATTGGACTAATGTTACACTCTCAATGGACTAAAATTACATTCTCAGTGGACTGAAATTATACTTTTCTGGACTAAAATTACACTTTTCTGGACTAAAATTACATTCTCCTTGACTAAAAATAACAATCTCATTGGACTGAAATTACACTTATCTGGACTAAAATAACACTTTTTGTCATTAAAATAACACTCGTAAAATGCTAAATTACAATAACTTGTGATAAAATTACAAAAATTCAAAATATTATTCGTTAAAATCACTCGGAAAAGATTGAAGTTAAACTTTGTAAAACGCTAAATTCTCGAAAATATTCCTTAAAATTACACTTTTTGTTGTAAGAATTACACTCGTAAAATCCTAAAATGTCGAAAACTTGTCTAAAAAAAAAACGAAAAAAAAACTGAAACTGGAAAAGTGTTAACAAAATTTCCATAAACTTTGAAGTATAAGATAAATGGTGGTGTTAATTGTGTATCATTAATCCATTAGTGAATGTATAATTAAAGCTAGAGAGAGAAAGTAGATTAATTAGTGTATAGGAAACTCATTAGTGTTAAGTATGCTTTTTTGCTTTCAATCTCAACCATCCTTAGTGGGATATCTAAGGGATGTAGTGAGGACTTAGGGACTCAAAATATATGGTGGACTCATTAGAACTTTACTCTATATATATATATATATATATATATATATATATATATATATATATATATATATATATATATATATATATATATATATATATATATATATATATATATATATATATATATATATATATATATATATATAAAAATATAGTATTAGGATCATGTTAGTCCACCTCTTACATGTGAGTCCATAAGTCTTCCTTAGAGCCTTTGGATGAGGAAGATGGAGGGTTGAGATTGGAAGCAAAAAAAGGAGGATTAATGTCTAATTAAACACTTCCCCTCTCTAATTTACTAATCCATACTAATTAAATATTAATCCACTATATAAGATTTATTTTTCCACCAACTTCTCTCTCATTCACACAATTCATTTCCCTACTCCCTCTCTAAAACCCAAATTAATTCAAAACACAAATAAATACTCTCATCCTAACCAAAAAAAAATCAAATTATTTCACACACCACCACCTCATTCCACCCACCACACCGCCGCACACCCCACAGCAACCACCGCCTCCCGCCACACCACCACACAACCACAGCCCACACTCCCCACACAGCCGCACACCCCACACCCCACAGCCACCACACCACCGCACACCCCACACCCCACACCCCACAGCCACAGCCACCACCGCACACACGACCACCACCTCTTCTCCTTCCTTCCCCACACAGCCGCACACCCCACACCCCACCGCGACAACAACACCACCATCACACGTCCGCCACCGCACACACAAACAACCACGACCTCCTTCCTCCACCGCCCTCCCCTTCTCTTTTTTCCAGATCTGCCGCCGTCTTCTTTTTTTTCCTTTTTTTTTTTCTTTTTTTTTCTTCTTTCTTCAATCTTACGGTGAATGTGGTTTTTTTGTTTTGCAGTGAGTTTGTTTTTTTTTTTGTTTTGTTTTTTTTTTTTGTTTTTTAATTGTAGATTTTTAATATTTGTTTTTTTTCTTTTTTTTTTGCTTGTGACTTTTTCTTTTCTTTTTTCTTTTTTAGATCTACTTTTTAGAGGTGGGGTTCTCTTTCTTTGCTTTTGTGTTTGTTTATGGGTGTGGAACTGTGGACGTGTGGTTGCGTTTTTTTTTTTTTTTTTTTTTTTTAAAATTTCTTATCTATTTTTGTAAAAAAGAATGGTGGTGGTTATTGTTGTAAAATATGATCCAAATATCATTTTTTTAAAGACGAGATGAGGGAGGAGGACTTATATCATTTCTTTGGTATATTTTAGTTGTAAGTTTTTGAAAAGAAATTTGATTTTATAAAATTTTGGATCTCACATAATATCATTTATTTTTCGAGTAAAAGTTGTGTTGGTGTTGTGATGGTGGAGATTTGATTTTTTTTTTAAAAAAACAAATGAAAAAGTTAAATCTAGTTTTAAGTTACACTTTTTGATGTTAAAATTACACTTTTTGATGTTAAAATTACACTTTTTGTTGTTGTTAGAATTACACTTTTTTCTGTTAAAATTACACTTTTCTCCATTAAAATTACACTTTTTTCTGTTAAAATTATACTTTTTTCTACTAGAATAACACTTTTTTCGGCTAAAATTACACTTTTTCTGCTAAAATTACACTTTTTGTTGTTGTTAGAATTACACTTTTTTCTGTTAAAATTACACTTTTCTTCATTAAAATTATACTTTTTTCTGTTAAAATAACACTTTTTTCTGCTAGAATAACACTTTTTTCGGCTAAAATTACACTTTTTGTTGTTGTTAGAATTACACTTTTTTCTGTTAAAATTACACTTTTCTCCGCTAAAATTACACTTTTTTCTGTTAAAATTACACTTTTTTCTGCTAGAATAACACTTTTTTCGGCTAAAATTACACTTTTTCTACTAGAATTACACTTACTTCTATTGGACTAATGTTACACTCTCAATGGACTTGGTCATATTCTCATATTCTCATTGGACTAATGTTACACTCTCAATAGACTAAAATTACATTCTCAGTGGACTGAAATTATACTTTTCTGGACTAAAATTACACTTTTCTGGACT